>NW_027310415.1:0-82500 GCF_047496795.1 Chiloscyllium punctatum
TCCAACGAGCAGCGAAATCAACGTTTCGGGCAAAAGCCCTTCATCAGGAATAAAGGCAGTGAGCCTGAAGCATGGAGAGATAAGCTAGAGGAGGGTGGGGGTGGGGAGAGAGTAGCATAGAGTACAATGGGTGAGTGGGGGAGGAGATGAAGGTGATAGGTCAAGGAGGAGAGGGTGGAGTGGATAGGTGGAAAAGAAGATAGACAGGTCGGACAAGTCAAGGAGACAGTAACTGAGCTCGAAGTTTGAATCGAGGATGAGGTGGGGCAAGTGGAAATGAGGAAGCTGTTGAAGTCCACATTGATGCCCTGGGGTTGAATTGTTCCGAGGCGGAAGATGAGGCGTTCTTCCTCCAGGCGTCTGGTGGTGAGGGAGCGGCGGTGAAGGAGGCCCAGGACCTCCATGTCCTCGGCAGAGTGGGAGGGGGAGTTGAAATGTTGGGCCACGGGGCGGTTTGGTTGATTGGTGCGGGTGTCTCGGAGATGTTCCCTAACGCGCTGTGCTAGGAGGCGCCCAGTCTCCCCAATGTAGAGGAGACCACATCGGGAGCAACGGATACAATAAATGATATTGGTGGATGTGCAGGTGAAACTTTGATGGATGTGGAAGGCTCCTTTAGGGCCTTGGATAGAGGTGAGGGAGGAGGTGTGGGCACAGGTTTTACAGTTCCTGCGGTGGCAGGGGAAAGTGCCAGAATGGGAGGGTGGGTCGTAGGGGGGTGTGGACCTGACCAGGTAGTCACCCCCTACGACCCACCCTCCCATTCTGGCACTTTCCCGTGCCACCGCAGGAACTGTAAAATCTGTGCCCACACCTCCTCCCTCACCTCTATCCAAGGCCCTAAAGGAGCCTTCCACATCCATCAAAGTTTCACCTGCACATCCACCAATATCATTTATTGTATCCGTTGCTCCCGATGTGGTCTCCTCTACATTGGGGAGACTGGGCGCCTCCTAGCAGAGCGCTTTAGGGAACATCTCCGAGACACCCGCACCAATCAACCAAACCGCCCCGTGGCCCAACATTTCAACTCCCCCTCCCACTCTGCCGAGGACATGGAGGTCCTGGGCCTCCTTCACCGCCGCTCCCTCACCACCAGACGCCTGGAGGAAGAACGCCTCATCTTCCGCCTCGGAACACTTCAACCCCAGGGCATCAATGTGGACTTCAACAGCTTCCTTATTTCCCCTTCCTCCACCTCACCCTAGTTTCAAACTTCCAGCTCAGTTACTGTCTCCTTGACTTGTCCGACCTGTCTATCTTCTTTTCCACCTATCCACTCCACCCTCTCCTCCTTGACCTATCACCTTCATCTCCTCCCCCATTCACCCATTGTACTCTATGCTACTCTCTCCCCACCCCCACCCTCCTCAAGCTTATCGCTCCATGCTTCAGGCTCACTGCCTTTATTCCTGATGAAGGGCTTTTGCCCGAAACGTTGATTTCGCTGCTCGTTGGATGCTGCCTGAACTGCTGTGCTCTTCCAGCACCACTAATCCAGCATAATAAACGGTAGGTCCTTGCGGAGTACTGAGGAATACAGGGACCTTGGTGGACAAGTCCATAGATCCCTGAAGGTGTCAGCAGAGGGAGACGGTTGGGAAAGGCACCTCAACTGGGAGCAGGAGAGGGACCCACATCCTGGTGGGATGAATTGCGAGAGATGCTTGAGAGGATATAACCTGGTCTGGCAGGGTGTTGGACCTTAAGTAAACGTAGGGCCAGAAAGAAGATTGAGGCTGGTACACGAGTTAAAGACAGCAATTTCAGCAGACAAGGCAGGCAAGAACATTGCAGGGAATGGGGGAAAACTGATGATTAAACTGCATTTATTTCAATGCAAGGGGCCAGACAGCTAAGGAAGATGAACTCAGGGCATGAATTGGAACATGGGACTGGGATATTATAGTTATCACAGAAATACAGCTGAGAGGAAGGGCAGGACTGGCAGTTCATTGTTTCAAGGTCGAGATGCTGCAGGAAGGGTAGGCAAGAGAGGACGTGTGGTGGTGGGTTTTGATTGCATGATTCATCACACCAGTACTCAAAGACGATATTCCTGTGGGATCGCCCAGTGAAATTATGTAAGTGGAACAGAGAAATAAGAACGGGTCATCACTCTGAAACGATCGTACTGCTGACCCCGAATAATCTGTGACAGACTGAGGAACGAATATGTCGGGACATCTTAAATATCAATCTTAATAATAGGGTTGTTATGGTAGGGTTTTTGAACTTTCCTAACCTAGACTGGGACTGCCAGTGTTCAGTGGTTGCAAGGGAGGAATTTGGTAATTGTGTTCCAGAAAACTCCCAATCAATATGTAAATGGCCTGAAGAGAGAAAGGGGCAAACCCTGACCTCCCCTTGGGAAACGAGGTAGGGAAATGGACTGACATGTGAGTGGGAAAGCGTTTTGCCAAAGTGACCACAGTTTTAGTAGTTTGAAAATAGCTTTGGAAAAGGACAGGCCTGGTCCACAAGTGCAAGTTATAAAATGGAGCCTGACCAATCTTGATCATATTAGTCAGGAACTTTCAAAATGTGATTGGGGAAGTGAATTATTTACAGGGAAAGGGAAGTGTGGCAAAAGAGAATATTTTAAAAGTGAGATAAACTGATCGATCAGCGCCAGCATTTTCCTGTTTGTGTGCAGGTCAATGCTGACAGCATTCGGAAACACTGGCTGTCTATTGAGGGTCTGGTCAAGGAAAAGGGGGCAACATGTCAGGTATAGCCAGCTGGATCAAGGGACTCCCTGAAGATATACAGGGGCTGTCGGAATACACTTTGAGTAGAAAACAGGAATGGAGATAGGCTAAATGAAATAGCCTCAGCAGAGAAGGAAAGGGGAATCCAAAAGTGATTGGATCAGTATATTAAGAGTGCATAAGTAACTCAGGACAAAATAGTGTCCATTAATGATCAATGAGGCCATCGATGTGTGGAACTGCAGGATATTTCCGAAGATCCTAAACATTTTTTTCAGAACTTATTGTGGAGAAAGACTGGGCAACTCAGGGAATGAGAGTAATACGTTAGACCACCATTGCAGTTCTTTGCAATTCCAGTCTCTCTGCTACAGGAAGGATGTTGTGAAACTTGAAAGGGCTCAGAAAAGAATACCAAGATATTGCCCGGGTTGTTGCTGAATAAACTGGGGTTACTGTCACTGGAGAATCGGAGACTGAGTGATGACCTTACAGAGGTTTATATGAACATGAGCGGCATGGATAGAGTAAGCATTCAAGGCCTTTTCCCAGAAGTTGGGGAGTCCAAAACTAGAGGGCATAAGTTTAAAGTTAGAGGTGAATGGTTTACAGAGCGACTGAAGGGACAGCTTCTTCACACACATTGTGATGTGTGTATGGAATGAGCTGAGAGAGAAAGTAATGGAGACTGATACAATTACAATATTTAAAAGGTATCTGGATGGGCATCTGAACAGGAAGGGTGTAGACGTATATGGGCCAAATGCTGGAAAAGGGAATGGATTTATTTAGATCTTCTGGTAAGCCTGGAAGAGTTGGGGACCGAAGGGTCTGTTTCTATGCTGTATATCTCTATGACTTGAAAAGAGTGCATGTTATAGAAGAGGTGGTGCTGGAGGTTTTAAAACACAAAACTATAGCAAGTCCAAGAACCTGCTTAAGTGTATCACAGGACACTGCGGGTTGCTAGGGAAGAAATTGTGGAGCCCCTAGCAAAGGCATGCATGTGTACTACTGACAGCCACGTGTGATGGGCTGGCAGGCTGGAGGGTGGCATCATGGACAGTGAAGGAGGTTTTCTGAGATTACAAAGGGATCTTGATGAAGGGAGTGAATGGGCTGAAAAACTAGAGATGGAATTCAATCTGAATAAATACGAGGTAATGCATTTGGTAAAGCAAACAAGGGTAGAGTTTATACAATTAATGTTAAGGCTTCAGTTAGTGTTTTAGAGCAGAGGGACCTCCGGGTTCAGGTACATAATCCTTGAAGCTTGCATCACTGGATGGATAAGACAGTGCTTTGCATGCCTGACTATTGCTCAGTGGAGGATTTGGGACGTCATGTTGAGATTGTACCGACATTTGTGAGGCCTGTTCTGCAATACTCTGGCCAGTTCTGGTCGCCCAGTTAACAGGGAGGATATTATTAAGCTGCAGGGCATTCAGAAGAGATTACCAGGATGTTGCTGGGTTTGGAAGTCTTGAGATCTGAAAAATGGCTGGATAGGCTGAGTCTTTTTTCACTGGAGGCTGGAGGTTGAGACATGATGCTATAAAGGTTTATGATAAAAATGAGGTGCATAGATCAAGTTAATGGTAGTTGCCTTTTCCTCAGAATGGGGGAGTCTCAAGAGGAGGGGCCACATTTTTAAGGTTAGAGGAGAGAGATGTTCAAAAAAAAGATATGGGTCAATTTGCTACACAGAGGGTGGTTTGAGTGTGGAATGAACATCCTGAGAAAGGGGTTGATGTGGGTACAATTACAACGTTTAAAAGATATTTGGATAAACAGGTGAATAGGGAAGGGTTGGGGTGATATGGACCAGCAACAGGCAGCTGGAAAGAGTTTAGTTTTAGATTCCATTATTGATTCCATTATTGAAGAAAGGATCAGGGCTGGGTCCACTGATGTGCATCATCTACATAAACTTTTTGGTTGAAAATTTAGGAGTGATTGTGTGAAAGTTTGTTGATGATCAAATGAATGGTGTAGTGGGCAGGAAATACGGTTATCAAAGGGGACCTTGACCAACTGGGCCAGTGGGCCAAGGACTGAAAGATGGAGTTTAATTCAGGTGTTGGATTTTGATAAGACAAACCAGGGAGGACTAACACATTTAATGGAAGGGCTCTGGGCAGGGTTGTCAAACAGAGAGAGAGAGACCAGGGGGTGCAAGTTACATTGTTCCTCGGAAGTGGCATACCAGGTGGACAGGGTGGGGAAAGCGACATTTGGCACATTTGCCGACATTGGCCAGCACCTTGTTACATACGTTGGAGATATTTGTAACATTGTCCTAAATATTTCCCTTGGGCAGAGGACGCCACGGGGTGACCCTAAGAATGGTGAATAACCAACGGTAGGTGAGTCCAAAACTAGAGGGTATAAACGGGAGGTGAGAGAGCAAGGATTTAAAGAGGGAGCTGAGGGGGAGAATTATCCTCAGGGGATGGTGCATAGACGGAACAGACTGCCTCAGGTACATGGGAGAAACAAGAACAATTACAACATGGAAAAGTCATTTGGGAGTTACATTGAGAGGAGAATGTTTGAAGAGATAAGGGCCAAATGCAGGCAAATGAGACTCGTTCAGTTTAGGTAACATGGGCAGCATTGAGGAGTTGGACCACAGGTTCTGTATCCATGCTGTATCACTCTGTATCCAGCTAAAGAGGATTAGTGTACCAAAATAAGGCATGTTGTAGACACTGAAGCAAGATACAGCAATAGGGATGGTAGTCTGGAATGCAGGACGTCTCAAATATGTGGAGCGACAATCGGGAATGGAGCAGGTTACAGGGACACTTACTGTTATATGAGTTAAAAATGACTGAAGACACTGGTGCACAAGCCATGCCATAGATACAATGTTGCAGAGTATTGAGTCTTAGTACAGTGTTGGAGGTAGAACACAGAACAGAAAGATCACAGGCAGCATTCCCAACCTTTCATCGGTACCTACTTTAACCTCTGTTGTCCTGATGCTCACGAAGACAGTGCAGGCCTGGATTGATAATTCTGAACTCCCAATGCTGTCTCAGTGCAACATAAGTTAAAGTAGAGGTGGTGATTGAGCATGGCGTGTGTCTCTACTGTGCTCCCCATCCAGCACTGTATCTATGTCATGTCTTATTGGCTGATGCTTGGAGCCCTCTCATTGCTCCCTGCTCTGTGCACTATGAGTGATCTTAGCTCACTGCAGGATTTATTGAAGGCTCCAGATCTCCCTTCCCTTTGTCTCTCTGGCTGACCAACCATCTTCAATGAGGTGATGGATGAGACACACAGCATTTGGGAAGTCCATTGAGTCAGCAACTTCCTGAGTACCGACAGGAGACAGAGAAATAGACAGAATGGGAAATTAGACTGATGCAATGAGGGTTACACATGGAGAATGGAAATGAGCCCCACAGATATCTGGAAAATCCCAGTCTCCATCCCTGGCCTGTGCTGTTGTGTCTCTCTGGAGTGGAGAATTCTGTTAGCTCAGGATCTGGAGCAGCTGCAAGAGTGAGAGACACTGACAGAAGCAGCAATTAGACCCACACAGTGAGGGATACCACATGGAGAGAGACTGAGTGATATCAGGAGAGTGCTGGAAGTCTTCAGGATCACACAATCATGTTTTAAGAATGGGTTTAGTTTCATGTATCAGTGCTCAGGGATGAGCAACCAGTGAGCAGGTGAAGTGATGACCTAGTAACATTATTGTTAGGGCATTTGTCCAAAACCTCAGCTAATGCTCAGGGGAGGCAGGTTTGAATCTCATCATAAGATATGATGGAATTTAAAATCAATAATTTTAATAATAGCAATGAACAATCCATAAATAAATATGAAACCATTGCTGATGTACAAAAATCACAATCCCTTAGATTAGATTCCCTACAGTGTGGAAACAGGCTTTTCGACCCAACCAGTCCACACCATCCCTCCGAAGAGTAACCCACTCAGACCCATCTCCCTCGACCTAATACCCTGACATTATGGGCAATTGAGCATGGCCAATTCGACTGACCGGAGCATCTGGAGGCAATTCACGCAGACATGGGGAGAATGTGCAAACTCGACACAGTCGCCCAGGGCTGGAATCAAACCTGGGACCCTGGTGCTGTGAGGCAGGAGTGCTATCTCAGAGCGACCATTGTGTGATGAAAATTCGTGAATGCGTAATGTCACCTGAAGAGATCCTCTGCAAAATTGTGATAAAGTGCAGTTTAAAGAAATATAAAGTTTTAAAGTGAATCACAGAAAGGACAAGCTACAACTAGAAACAAAAATAACCAATGACATGAGTTTGATAGGAGAACTGACAATGTAAATAGGCTAAACAGACTGAAATACGTGCCTGTCAATGAACAGTGGAAAACATTTGAAGGAGCAGTGTAAAATACTCAACAAAAGGACATTCAATTGAAACAGACAAAGCCTCAGCAAGAAATCCCCATCGGTCCCTCACTCCAGTAAAAAGGATCATATTAGATTATCGGGCTTGGTGGATCACCAAAAAGTACTTAAAATCCTGAAATGAGAGAATGTTTTCGGAGTAAGTTTTAAAGGGATTGCAAAGGGTCTGCTCGCAGGAGGAGGTCAGATGGAAGAGGGAATAATTGTCAAGGTTTTATGTCCCAAAAGGAACTGGGAGAGCTGAAGGTGCTGGAGGTGGTGAGAGTGTTACAGAGAGTGGTCAGGGACTGAACGATGTTACAAAGCTAGTACAGATTGCTGCAGCTGGAGGGGTTTGCAGAGGTAGGGAGGGATATATGTATTTTTTATTTATTCATTCATGGATGAGGGTGTTACTGATTGGACCAACATTCTTTGCCCCACTGATAACTACCCAGAGTATAGCACAGAGTCAGCCATGTTGCTGTGGGTCTGGTGTCACGTGCAGGCCAGACCAGGTTAGAATGTCAGATGTTCTTCTCTAAAGGACATAAGTGAACCAGATGAGTACATCCTACTGCTCAACAATGCTTTTATGGTGGCCTCACCAATGTCCTGTACAGCCACAACATGACATCCCAACTTCTACTCTCAATGCTCTGCCCAAAGAAGGTAACCATCCCAAACGCCTGCTTCACCAACCTGCCTACCTGTGAGACCACATTCAAACAACTGTCTATCTGCATCCCTGGGTCTTTGACTGACAACACCATCCAGGGCCCGAACATTAACTGTACAAGTCCCACCTTGGTTTGTTTCACCAAAATGGAACACCTCACATTTATCTAATTGAACTCCATCTGCTATTCTTCAGCCCACTATCCCAGCAGTACTCTTCATCCTGTTGTATCATAGATAACCTTCTTCAATGTGCACTTGACCAACAATTTCAGAGTCACTCAAAAAACTTACTTACCACAAAACAATTATTACCATCCAAACCATTTATCCAAATGACAAACAGCAGGGGACCCACTTCACCGCTGGTCACATGTCTCCAGTCAGAAAAACAACATGTCTCCCATCACCCTCTGTCTCCTGCCATCAAGCCCAATTTTGTATCCAGTTGACTAGCTCCTCCAGAATGCCATATCTTTTACATTGATCTGAGCTTATTACCCAGTTTACCATACAGAACGTAGAACACAGAACAGTACAGCACAAGACCCTTCGCCCATGATGCCATGCCCATCTTTTATTCGACTGTAAGATCAAACTAACTTACATAACCTTCATTTTGTTATCATCCATGTGCCTATCCAAGAGTTTGTTAAAATGTCCCGTTACACCCACCCACCACTCTCTGTGTAAAGAACCTACATCTGAAATCTCCCCCCTACCCATCCTCCAATCACCTTACAATTATGCCCCCTTGTACCATGTATGCCATGGGATAAAGAAGTCTCTCACTGTTCACTCTATATTTGCCTCACACCATCTTGTTCACCTCTACCAAATCACACCACACTCTTCTTCATTCCACTAAGAAAAGCCTGAGCTCCTTCAACCTTTCTTCATAAGACATGCTCTCCAGTCCTGGTAGCATCCTGGTAAATCTCCTCTTTACCCTCTCTAAAGCTTTCACATCCTTACTGTAATGAAGGGATCAAAACTGAACACAATATGCTAATTGGGATCTAAACAGGGCTGTCAGAATCTCCTCCAACAACTTACCCAGCACTGGCTCACTGGGCTGTAATTTCTTGGCTGCTCCCTGAAGCCCTTAAAGTGATGGAACACCCTCCAGTTTTCCGGTAACTCATTGTGTCTGTTGGTCATGTAAATATCTCTGTTAGGGACACTGCAATCTCTTCCCCAGATTCCCACAATATACTAGGATCGACCTAATAAGTGACTGAGGATTGATCTACCTTTATTTGTTTTAAGATTCCAGCACTTTTTCTTCTCTGTTAAGGATACTTTCCAAGACATCGCTATTTATTTCCCCAACCTCCTGAGCTTCCATGTCTTTCTCCACAGTAAATTCTGACAACACTATTTTGTCTAATATCTCACCCACCTCCTGACAGTTAAGGTCCCCTATTCTCTACCAAGTTACTCTTTAGCCTTTATTGAAACTTGTGTAAAGGCTTCTGAAAATTCAAATAAACCGTATCCTCAGTACAACTACTCCTACACCCGTATCTATTCTGCCATTTATATTCTCACCAATAAAAATAAAATCCAACAGGTTCAAAAACACATTCTCTTTTTCTTAAAAGCGTTTCTAAGGGTCCAGTTATTGTTCATTGCCATATCCTTTCAAACATATTTTAGCTCCCGACCTACTGTCAGGTTAACACTGTTTGGTTTCAGACGGGCAGCAGAAAGGGTTATGGGAGTTCGTGTTTATCTATCTGAAAAAGGTAGCTTACAGGCTCAACAGGTAATAGATGTTTTATAAATAGGGAGGGTCGTGGGGACTGAAGGACACTATGGAGATAGGGAGTGATGCGGGGCCTGAAGGGCGCGAAAGAGATCTGCAGGGCTATTGCGCCCGAAGGAGGTTGCACAGATCAGGAGGATTAT
Source organism: Chiloscyllium punctatum (assembly GCF_047496795.1). Taxonomy (NCBI): domain Eukaryota; kingdom Metazoa; phylum Chordata; class Chondrichthyes; order Orectolobiformes; family Hemiscylliidae; genus Chiloscyllium; species Chiloscyllium punctatum. Next base: position 9,690 of record NW_027310415.1, read on the forward strand.
GGGGATTGAAGGAGATTACTCTGAACGGGAGTGTCGTTGGGTCAGGATGAGATTATGGAGATAGGGAGGGTCGTGGGAACGTTTGGAGGTTATGGAGTTAGGGAGTTTTGTGGAGAATGATTCAGGTTACATGGATCGGAAGAGTCGTGGGGACTGAAGGAGTTTATGGAGATATGGAGGGCTGTGGGTTCTGAAGGAGGTTATACAGATAGTAAGTTTATAGAGAAGCACAGGAAAGAAGAGCAAGTATCGGCCATTTGACCACAGAGTCAGTCCCACCATTCAATATGATCACGACTGATCATTTAACCCAGTACAGTATTCCTGCTTTCAGACCTTACTCTGATATTATAGTGACTACTGGCATTTAGTGATACAGCGGGCTGTAGTAACTGGGACGAGGGTGTGCCTTACAGAGATAGGGAGGGTTGTGGAAGCTGGAACAGATGACATATACAGGGAGGGTTTTAGGAATGGGATGACTTTACAGGGATTTGGAGGAATGCAATGATGGGACGTGGTAACAACCACAGGGAGGATTTTATGCGCTCGAACTGAGAGGGGTACAGCTGAGAACAGAAGTGAGTCAAACAGTCAGGGAAGGCAGGGATAAGGTAGGACTAATAAATTAAACTGCATTTATTTCGATGCAAGGGGCCTAACAGGGAAGGCAGATTAACTCAGGGTATGGTTAGGAACATGGGACTGGGATCTCATAGCAATTACAGAAACATGGCTCAGGGATGGGCAGGACTGGCAGCTTAATGTTTCAGGATACAAATGCTACAGAAAGGATAGAAAGGGAGGCAAGAGAGGAGGGGGAGTGGCATTTTTGATAAGGAATAGCATTACAGCTGTGCTAAGGGAGGATATTCCCAGAAATACATCCAGGCAAGTTATTTGGGTGGAACTGAGAAATAAGAAAGGAATGATCACCTTATTAGGATTGTATTACAGACCCTCCAACAGTCAAAGGGAAATTGACAAACAAACTTGTAAGGAGATCTCAGCTATCTGTAAGAATAATAGGGTATGTATGGTAGGGGATTTTAACTTTCCAAACATTGACTGGAACTGCCATAGTGTGAAGGTTTAAATGAGAGGAATTTCTTAAGTGTGTACAAGACAATTTTCTGATTCAGTATATGTGTGTACCTACTTAGGAAGGTGCAAAACCTGACCTACTCTTGGGAAATAAGGCAGGGAAGGTGACTGAGGTGTCAGTGGGGGAGCACTTTGGGACCAGTGACCATAATTCTATTTGTTTTAAAATAGTGATGGAAAAGGATAGGCCAGATCTAAAAGTTGAAGTTCTAAATTGGAGAAAGGCCCATTTTGATGTTATTCGGCAAGACATTTCGAAAGCTGATTGGAGGCAGATGTTCACAGGTAAAGGGATGGCTGGAAAATGGGAAGCCTTCAGAAATGAGATAACAAGAGTCCAGAGAAAGTATATTCCTGTCAGGGTGTAGGGAAAGGCTGGTAGGTATAGGGAATTCTGGATGACGAAAGAAATTGAGGGTTTAGTTCAGAAAAAGAAGGAAGTATATGTCAGGTATAGACAGGATAGATCGAGTGAATCCTTAGAAGAGTACAAAGGAATTTGGAGTATACTTAAGCGGGAAATCAGGAGGGCAAAACGCAGACATGTGATAGGTCTGGCCAATAGAATTAAGGAGAATGAATGGGATTTTTACAAATATATTAAGGACAAAGGGTAACTAGGGAGAGAATAGGGCCCCTGAAAGGTGAGCAAGGCGGCCTTTGTGTGGAGCCACAGAAACTGAGAGAGATACTAAATGATTATTTTGCATCAGTATTTACTGTGGAAAAGGATATGGAAGATATAGACTGTAGGGAAATCGATTGTGACATCTTGAAAAATGTCCAGATACAGAGGAAGAAGTGCTGGATATCTTGAAACGGTTAAAGGTGGATAACTCCCTAGGACCTGATTCAGGTGTACCCGAAAATTCTGTGGGAAGCCAGAGAAGTGATTGCTGGGCCTCTTGCTGAGATACTTATATCATGAATAATCACAGGTGATGTGCCGGAAGATTGGAGGTTGGCAAAAGTGGTGCCACTGTTTAAAAAAGGTGGTAAAGAGAAGCCAGGGAACGATAGACCGGTGAGCCTGACCTCAGCGGTGGGCAAGTTGTTAGAGGGAATCCAGAGGGACAGGATGTACATGAATTTGGAAAGGCAAGGACTGATTAGGAATAGGCTACATGGCTTTGTGTGTGGGAAATCATGTCCACGCTCTTGATTGTGTTTTTTGAAGAAGTAGCAAAGAAGATTGATGAGGGCAGAGTGATAGATGTGATCTATGTGGACTTCAGTAAGGCATCCAACAAGGTTCCCCATGGGAGACTGATTAGCAAGGTTAGATCTCATGGAATACAGGGAGAAGTAGCCATTTGGATACAGAACTGGCTCAAAGGTAAAAGACAGAGAATGGTGGTGGAGGGTTGTTTTTCAGAATGGAGGCCTGTGACCAGTGTAGTGCCACAAGGATCAGTGCTGGGCCCTCTACTTTTTGTCATTTACATAAGTGATTTGGATGAGAGCATAAGAGGTACAGTTAGTAAGTTTGCAGATGACAACAAAATTGGAGGTGTAGTGGACAGCGAAGAAGGTTACAACAGGATCTGGACCAGATGGGGACAATGGGCTAAGTGGTAGATGGGAGTTTAATTCAGATAAATGCGAGATGCTGCATTTTGGAAAAGCAAATCTTAGCAGGACTTATATACGTAATGGTAAGTTCCTCAGGAGTGTTGTTGAACAAAGAGACCTTGGAGTGCAGTTTCCTACATCTTTGAAAATGGAGTCGCAGATAGATAGGATAGTGAAGGCGGTGTTTGGTATGCTTTCCTATATTGGTCAGAGTATTGAGTCCAGGAGTTGGGAGGTCATGTTGCGGCTATACAGGACATTGGTTAGGCCACTGTTGCAATATTCTGTGCAATTCTGGTCTCCTTCCTATCAGGAAAAATGTTGTGAAACTTGAAAGGGTTCAGAAAAGATTTACAAGGATGTTGCCAGGGTTGGAGGATTTGAGCTACAGGGAGAGACTGAACAGGCTGGGGCTGTGGCGTTGGAGGCTGAGTGGTGACCTTATCGAGGTTTACAAAATTATTAGGGTCATGGATAGGATAAACAGACAAAGTCTTTTCCCTGGGGTCGGGGATTCCACAACTAGAGGGCATAGGTTTAGGGTGAGAGGGGAAAGATATAAAAGAGACCTAAGGGGCAAGTTTTTCACGCAGAGGGTGGTACATGTATGGAACGAGCTGCCAGAGGATGTGGTGGAGGCTCATACAATTGCAACATTTAAGAGGTATTTGGATGGGTATATGAATAGGAAGGATTTAGAGGGATATGGTCCGGGTGCTCGCCTGTGGGACTAGATTGGGTTGGGATATCTGGTCAGTGTGGACAGTTTGGAACGAAGGCTCTGTTTCCATACTGTAGACGTCTATGACTCCATCACTCATGGAGGTTATAGAAATAAACTGTGTGGTCGCATCTGGAGGAGGTTAAAGGCAGAAAGGTTTGAAGCTACTGAAGGAAATTACATGAATCGGGACCAGAAGAGTTTTCAGAGACTGAGCGCGTTTTAGACACAGGAAGAGTACATAGTCATCATTAGAAATGCAGGAACTAATTTATGAGAAAAGCAGGGTCACTCTGCTTTGTGCCCAGAGACAAGGAGGAGTCTAACAGCTGGGGGAGGTTACTAAGTTACAGAGCTTTTTTTGTTGTCGTGACGGGAAGGTCACAGAGATCATGAAGGTAGTAGGAGTTCAAAAAAGTCACAAAGGCAGGGAGGTCGTTCAGGTCTGGAAAGAACTACACAGACAGGGATGGCTTAAGAAACTGAAGAGTTGTTTTTCACAGATAAGCAGAGATGTGACAGAACCCGGGATTAAAGGCAAAGGCAGAGACTTGGAGAGTTTTACTGATATGAGGAGCTTACAGGGATAAGCAGGATTGTAGGGGCTGATAGAGATAGGGGAAGTGGTTTCGATGAAACAGACAGTGGAGAAACTGACAGACATAGGGAGGGCTCTGTGGAACAGATGAATTTACAGACAAGATGGTGATAATGAAACCTGAGATATTTCTCATGTTCCTTGCCCAGCATTGTTCCGACATCATGCCCTCAGGGTCTGAATTAAAGTCCCCTACCTCCTCCCTGTGATGTTCACAGTGAGTGATCTTACCGGCTGCAGGATTTACTGAAGGCTCCAGATCTGCCTCTCCATCTCTCTCTGGCTGACCAACTGTCTTCAATGTGGTGATGGACGAGACAGGAATTGGGAATTCTGCTGAGTCAGGGACATCGGGAATATCTACAGGAGACAGAGAAGTAGACAGAATGGAAAATTACACTGAGGCAATGAAGGTTACACATGGAGAATGACACTGAGTCCCACAGAGATCTGGAAATTCCCAGTTTCCATTCCTGGCCTGTTCTACTGCGTCTCTCTGGAATGGAGAATGCTGTTGGCTCAGGATCTGGAGTAGCTGCAAGAGCGACAGGCACTGACAGATGCAGCAATTGGACCCACACAGTGAGGGATACCACATGGAGAGAGACTGAGTGATATCAGCAGAGTGCCGGAAGGTGTCAGGATCACACAATGGTATCATCAGAAGTGGTTCTGACCAGTGAGCACTGCTACCAATACTCAGGGAAGACTGAGCTATTGTATTGGGATAGGCTCCTCTGGTACCGGGATTATGCAGTGTGCCATAAACGGACACAGATGAGAAGGGGGACAGGTCTCAGGTGAATGGAAATTCCCAAGTCCAAAGAGAAAGGTTGAAATATTGGAACACCATGGAGATGTGAATGAAGACCAAAAGAAAGAAACAGTAAGGGACTGAGTTTAATTAAAATACTACATTGTCAAACAGATTTGTGACAGGAAATTATTGGTTAAAATAAAGTAAATGGCATTTCTGCCCCTCACAATTCCTCATACACCACAAGTGACATCACGTCCGCCCCTCACATCATCGCTGATGTCACACACTCAGTGACTTCCGCACCCCCCCCCCACTACCGTGTTTGCCACCACTTCCGCTCCCATTAACGCCACGCACTTGCATTCTGCTGACACCTCCCCCCCCCCCAGGTCCCACCGTCACCATCCCCGTCCCCCAGAACCCTGAGGGGAACACCACCCCTGCTCATGACTACACCCCCATTCCCCCTAACACCACACCCACTCCAGTTACAGGCTCAGTTCCCTCCCCCAGCTCCACACCTACGCCAGGTCCCAGCTCCCAGTCCTGCCAAGTTTTCACCTTTCCCCCTGACCTCCCCCTCACAGAGGACGAATGATCAGTCCTCAGCAAAGGCCTCACCTTTATCCCCCTCCGTTCATGCATCACTGAATTTAATACACGCCGTGATGTTGAACATTTCTTCTGCCACCTCCGAGCTTACTTTTACAATCAAGACTCCCGCCCACTTTCCAAAGACCCTTTGCCCACCTCCAACATACTCCATCCACCTGGACACCCCGTGCTGGCCTATTACCTGCCTTCGATCTCTTCATTTGCAACTGACGCACATTACCCGCCTCAACCTATCTACCCCTCCCCCACTCCAACCTCTCACCCATACTCTCATTCGTTTGGCTGAACTTGTCCTCACCCTTACCAATTTTTCCTTCAAATCCTCCCACTTCCTCCAGAACAAAGGGGTAGCCATTGGCACCCGTATGGGCCCCAGCTATGCCCGTCTCTTTGTTGGCTACGTAGAACAGTCCATCTTCCGTAGTGACAATGGCACCACTCCCCACGTCTTCCTCCGCTACATTGATGACTGCATTGGTACCACCTCGTGTTCCCTCGAGGAGTTTGAGCAATTCATCAACTTCACCAACACATTCCACCCTGACCTTAAATTTACCTGGGCCATCTCTTATACCTCCCTCCCCTTCCTGGACCTCTCCATCCCCATTTATGACAACCGACTTGACACCGACATTTTTTACGAACCTACCGACTCCCACAGCTACCTAGATTACACCTCTTCCCACCCTACCGCCTGCAACATTGCCATCCCGTATTCCGAATTCCTCTGCCTCCGCAGTACCTGCTCCCAGGAGGACCAGTTCCACCATAGAACACACCAGATAGCCTCCCTCTTTAGAGATCGGAATTTCCGTTCCCACGTGGTAAAATTCCCCTTCCAACGCATCTCGTCCACATCCCGCACCTCCGCCTTCAAACCCCACCCCTCCAACCGTAACAAGAACAGAACGACCCTGGTGGTCACCTTCCACCCTACCAACCTTCGCATAAACCAAATCATCCGCCGAAATTTCTGCCACCTCCAAACAGACCCCACCACCAGGGATATATTTCCCTCCCCACCCCTTTCCGCCTCCCGCAAAGACCGTTCCCCCCGTGACTACCTGGTGAGGTCCACGCCCGCAAAATCCCACCCTCCCTTCCTGGCACCTTCCCCGCCACTGCAGAAGTTGCAAAACCTGCGCCCACACCTCCTCCCTCACCTCTATCCAAGGCCTTAAAGGAGCCTTCCCAATCCAAAGTTTTACCTGCACATCCACCAATATCATTTATTTTATCCGTTGCTCCCTATGCGGCCTCCTCTACATTGGGGAATCTGGACACACCCTAGAAGAGCGCTTTAGGGAACATTTCTGGGACACCCGCACCAATCAACCCCACCACCCTGTGCCCCAACATTTCAACGCCCACTCCCACTCTGCCGAGGACATGCAGGTCCTGGGATTCCTCCACTGCTGCTTCCACACCACCCGACACCTGGAGGAAGTACGCCTCACCTTCCACCTCGGAACACTTCAACTCCAGGGCATCAATGTGGACTTCAACAGTTTCCTCATTTCCCCTTCCCACACCTCACCCCCGCTCCAGCCTTCCAGCTCAGCCCCCCCATGACCTGTCCTAACGGCCTATCTCCCTTCCCACTTATCCACTCCACCCTCCTCGCTGAACTATCACCCCCATCCCCACCCCCATTCACCCAATGTACTCTTTGATACCTTCCCCCACCCTCCTCTCTGACCTATCACCTTCTTTCCCACCCCATTCATCTATTGTACTCTATGCTACTTTCTCCCCATCCCCACCCCTCTCACATTCATCTCTTCACTCTGCAGGCTCCCGGCCTCTGTTCCTGATGATGGGCTTTTGCCCGAAATGTTGATTTCCTGCTCCTCGGATGCTGCCTGACCTGCCGTGCTTTTCCAGCACCAATCTAATCTAGACTCTGGTTTCCAGCATCTGCAGTCCTTGTTTTTACCTTATTGGAGGAGGACACCGCCGAGATAAGGTATGTTGTAGACACTGAAGCAAGTGACAGGGATAGGGTTGGTAGTCTGGAATGCAGTACATTTCAAATATGTGGAGGGGCTATTAGAAAGCAAGGAGGTTACAGCAATAGGAACTGTTATTGGAATTAAAAATTATTGAAGACACTGGACGACAAGACATGCCACAGATACAGTGTTGCAGAGTAGTGAGTCTTAATACAGCATAACTTACATTGAGGTGGTGATTGAGCCTGGGGTGTGTCTGTATTGTGTTCCCCTCCAGCACTGTATCTATGTCATGTTGTGTTAACAGATGTTTGGAGCCCTCTCATTGTTCTTTGCTGTGTGCACTCTGGGGGATCTTACCTCACTACAGGATTTATTGAAGGTTCCAGATCTCCTTTCCCTTTGTCTCTCTCTGGCTGACCATCTGCGTTCAATGTGGTGATGGACGATCCACCCCGCAGCTGGGAAGGCTATGAGTCAGGACTTTCCTGAGTACCTACAAGAGACAGAGAAATAGACAGAATGGGAAATTAAACAGATGCAGTGAGGGTTACACGTGGAAAATGGCACTGAGTCCCACAGAGATCTGGAAAATGGAGCGATATTAAGTAATATTCCCAGATTGCTGGAAGATGCCAGGATCACACAGTCATGTTGGAAGAATGGGTTTAGCTTCATGATGCGCTGGTATCAATGCTCAGGGATGAGCATCCAGTGAGCAGGTGAAGTGATGGCCTAGTGGTATCATTGCTAGAGAATGTAACCAAAACCTCAGCTAATGTTCAGGGTAGGCAGGTTTGACACCCACAATCTGAAAAGGAGACATTTGAAATCAATAATTTTAAAAATAATAATTAACAATGCAAGTATGAAAACATTGATTATGTACAACAAATCCAAACACTTGTCCTTTGGAGAAAAACATCTGCCCATCCTCACGTGGTCTGCACGACATCCCCACAGCAAAGTGTTTGCCTCTCAATTACCCTCAGAAATGGCCGAGCAAGTTACTCAGTTCAAGGGCAGCTAGGGCTGGGCAAGAAAGGCTGGTCAACCAGAGAAACCCACATCCCATACCTGATTTATAAATAATCCATTAGGATGGTCCCACTGGAACCAAACTGGGAGCAGTATCCTGGCCGATCATGTCGGTAGGTTTATGGACAGGGCTTTAAACTGACAGAGAGGATGTAGGAACAGGCTTCAGGTGTAAGGAGCTTTCCAAATGAAAAGAGAAAATGTGAAGTATGGGAGTAGCATGGGGATGTGATTGAAGGAAGCAGAAAGGAACAGGATGGGACAGAGTTTATCTAAAATTGTACATCAGAAAATCGGCTTGTGACAGGAAATTGTAGGAAAGAGTAAATTATGTTCTTTTTGAATGGACAACATTGCTGCAATAAGGTCGATGGATTTGTGACACAGAGATAATAGAGATTTAGACAGCAAAGAGACATGGATACAGGGTGAACAAAAATATTCAGTCGTTCACAATCTTGTGCAAACTCAGTCAAAACGGACAACGTTAACAATAATGGATACCAAAGGCATTACAGAGAAAGCATTTGCCCTCAGCCGATGAAGTAGATTCAGTCTGAATGCAAATTCTGGTTACTACTTGGCAAGGACACAAGCAGCAGAACAGTTTTAGCCAATGAACTGCATTCCATTGCTCATCACTGCATTAAACAGGAACTCATTGGAATTTTTTAACAAAGGCATTGTGATATTTTGGGGAAATTTCAATATTTGTATAATCTGGGACAACATACACGGTCAACATTGATACTGGAAGGAGTTCGGAGATTTTTTTCTCAGTGTTTCTTTGAAAATCACATTGTGCAATCGGCTAGGGCGACCGTGTAATGAAACTGAGTGAATGAGTCATGTCACCTGCAGAGATCCTTCGGGAAATTGTGATAAAGTGCAGTTTAAAGAAATATAAAGTTTTAAAGTGAATCACAGAAAGGACAAAGTACAACTAGAAACAGAAATAGCCAATTACATGTGTGTGAGAGGAGAACTGACCAAGGTAAATAGGCTAAACAGACTGAAATATGTGTTTGTAAACGAACAGTGGAAACCATTTGAAGAAACAGTGTAAAACACTCAACAGAAGGACACTCCATTGAAACAGTATAAACCTCAGCAAGAAATTCCCACTGATCCCGCACTCAGGACAAAGGGATCATACGAGATTATGAGGTTGAGAAGATCACCAAAAAGTACTTAAAATCCTGAAGTGAGAGAGTGCTTTAGGAGTAAATGTTAATGGATTGCAAAGGGACTGCTCGCAGGAGGAGGGCTGTGGGAAGGGGAACCACGGTCAGGGTTCATTGACACAATAGGAACAGGGAGAGATGAAGGTGTTGGAGGTGGTGAGAGTGTTTCAGAGAGTTGTCAGGGTGTTACAAAGCCAGGTCGGATTGCTGCAGCTTGAGGGGTTTGCAGAGGTAGGGAGGGACATATGTATTTTTATATATTCATTCAAGGGATGTTGGTGTCACTGCCTGGAACAACATTCTTTGAACCCACTGCTAATTACCCAGAGGTTAGCTCAGAGTCAGCCATATTGCTGTGGGTCTGGAGTCACATGTCGGCCAGACCAGGTTAGAATATTTGATGTCCTTCCCTAAAGGAGGTTAGTGAACTAGATGAGTTCTTCCCACTGATCAACAATGTTTTCTGGTGACCCCAACAATGTCTTTTACAGCCACAACATGACATCCCGACTCTTACTCTCAATGCTCTCCCCAATGAAGTTCACCATCCCAAACGCCTGCTTCACCAGCCTGTCTAAATGTGACACCACTTTCAAAGAACTGTGTATCTGCATCCCTGGTCACTGACTGAGGGCCCAAAAATTAACTGTACAAGTCCCACCCTGGTTTGTCTCACCAAAATGGCACACTTCACATTTATCTAATTAAACCCCATTTGATATTCTTCAGCCCACTATCCGAGCAGTCCTGTTAATCTTGTTGTGTCAAATATAATCTTCACCAGTAACCACTTTACCACCAATGTCAGTGTCACCCAAGAAGCTTACTGACCAGGAAACCAATATTCTCATCCAAACCATTTATCCAAATAACAAACAACAGTGGACCCACTCCACCGCTGGTCACATGTCTCCAGTCAGAAAAAAAAATGTCTCACATCACCCTCTGTCTCCTACCATCAAGCAACTTTTGTATCCAGTTCACTAGCTCCTCCTGAATGCCATATCCTTTTACACTGATCTTAGATTATTACCCAGTTTACCAGACAGAACATAGAACACAGAACAGTTCAGCCCAAGGCCCTTCGGACATGATTTCATGCAAACCTTTTATCCAACTGTAAGATCAAAGTAAACAACATACTCTTCATTTTACTATTATCCATGCATCTGTCCAAGAATCTATTAAATGTCCCGGATGTGTCTAATTTTACTACCACCATTATCAGTGCATTCCAACCACCCACTATTCTCTGTCCTTTGATCCATCCGCCAATCACCTTAAAATTACACCCCCTTGTAATAGCCATTTATGCCATAGGAGGAATAGTCTCTGACTATTCACTCTGTGCCTCTCATCACCTTGTTCACCTCTACCAAGTCGTCCCGCCCCCTTCTTCACTCCAATGAGAAAAGCCTTAGCTCCCTCAACCTTTCTCCATAAGAACTGCCCTCCATTCCAGGCAGCATCCTGGTACATCTCCTGTGTGTACTCTCTAAAACTTGCACACCCTTCCTGTAAAGTCGGGACCAGAACTGAACACAATATTCCAAGTGTGGTCTCACCAGGACGCTATAAAGATGCAGTAAAACCTCGAGGCTCTTAAAATTGATCCCCTTGCTAAGGAAAGCCAACACAACATATGCCTTTTTAACAAACCTACCAACGTGCGTGTTGATTTTGACGGATCTATGGTCATGGACCCCATAGTCTCTCTGTTCATCGACACTGCCAAGTATTCTGCCTTCCACCCCATATTCTGTATTCAAATTCAACCTTCCAGAATGAACCACTTCACACTTTTCCAGATTGAACTCCATCTGTCACTTCCAGCCCAGCTCTGCGTCCTGTCAATATCCCAGTGCAACCTACAACAGCCCTCCACATTCCCCACCACTCCTCCAACCTTCGGATGATTGGCAAACTTACTAACCCACTCTCCAACATCCACATGCATATCATTTTTAAAAAATCCCAAAGAGCAGAGTCCCAGGGCCGACTGTTAGAGAAAACCACAGGCTAATGAGCTCCAAGATCAATACTGTCCATCTGCTGCCATACTCTGTCTACTCTGGGGTATCCAATCCTGTATCCAGACAGACAGATTTCCCTGTATCAAAAATCATCCTTCTTTTTTGAATGAGCCATCAATGTATTCTAACATATCCTCAAAGAATTCAATAAGGTTTGTGAGGCATGACCTGACCCCTCACAAACCCATACTGACTGTCTCTAATGTAACTATGGTTTCCCAAGTAGTCATAAATCCTGTCTTTAGAATCCTCGCCAATAATCTGCACACCACATACATTCGACCAAATCTGTAATCCCCAGAATTCAACTCCATAATGTGGTCCAGACTCGACAAATCTTCCATCCTCTGCCATGTTCCCCAGAATGACACTGGAGGGTGTTGGGGGTTACAGAGACAGGGAGGGATATCAGGACAGGAGGATTTTGCAGACATTCGGAGGTTTGCAGTGCCAAAAGGAGGCTTCAGTAATTGTGAGGTTTCATGGTGATGAAGGCATTTGAAGAGGGAAGGAGGGAGAATTGTGGGGAAATGAGAGGTTTCACAGTTTAGGTGTTTTGTTAGGGCTGTAAGTGGTTATTGAGTTGGGGAGGTGTAAGCACTGGTGGATATTATAGAAACATGTGGCTTTGGTTGCAATGCAGGAAGAGGATTCAGGAAGCTGGAGAGTATGGGGTCTGAACGAAGTCACACAGAGAAGAAGGAACATAGACCCACAGGAGATTACAGAAATGTAGGGGGCTATAGGAACTGCAGGAGTTCATGGAGTTGGGAAGGTTGGGAGGGATGGAGAAGCTTACAGGGATAAGGATATTTGTAGGACAGGGCTGGATCACCGACAGGGAGTGTTTTAGGGAGCTGAACAGATTACAGAGATAAAGATGTTTGTATCGACTGGAAGAACAAACAGAGATATGCAGGGTAGTCATGACTGAAGATGGTTATAGACATAGGAAGGCTTAGCTTCTGGGGGTTATGGAGGCTGTAGAATCTGGATTTCGTTTCAGAGATTGGGATAGCAATTTTAGTTGGAGACAGTTTCACAGATAAGGGAGCATAGCACAAACAGGAGGAAATTGTCAGGGAGGGTGACGTTTAAACAGATAGTGGTGTAAGAGCTGGACAAGGTTATGGAGATGGGTAGATGGTGGAGACACAGGAGGAGCTTATATTGACATGGGGCTGATAGTGACAGGAGGGTGTTAGATAGTGGGTTTTGTAGGGACTGCATTGGGAGAGGCACAGACATGGAGTGAGTTCGACAGATCAGGATTACTGCAGAGACCTGAGAGGATTACACTGATAGGGATGGTGGTCGGGTCTCCCCAAAACTGTTGGGGTTTAGGGAATGGAAGAGATTTGGTAGATAGGGAGGGATGTAAGAGCTGCAGGAGCTTATGGAAAGTTGAAAAGTTGGAGCAATTTGCAGATGTAGGTTTCTCAGACAGGAGTAGCTTACACATAGTGAGGCGTATGGGCCTGAGAAAGTGAAAGAGAGGGGAGTTTTCTGGTCTGGAGGAGATTACACTGACAGGGACAGTTGAAGAGACTGAAGCAAAAATGCATGGCGAAGGTTACACAGATAGGGAGGTGAGTAGGGACTGAAGGTGAATACACAGACATGGAGGGTTGTATTGTTAGACGGAGCTGGGAGGGATAGGGACCGGTGTAGGGATTTACACAGATAGGGAAGGTTGTGTTTTTGGAGAAGGTGACACTGATACAGACAGTGTTAGGGAGTGTTTCGTGGACTACAAAGGAGCTCAGACAGAATGTATTATGGGGAGTGAAGGAGATTACAGACACAGAGATGGCTGTCGGGTTGAAAAGAGCTTCTACAGATCCTCGGTGCTGTAAGGCTGTAGGGAGATTATAACAGTGAGTGTTGCCAAGACTTAATTACTTCACTGATATAGAGCAGGTCTCAGCATGTAACTGTCAAAGCGAAGTTGAGACAGTCCAGATGAGTTTTCAGAGATACAAATGTTTATGGGAGTTTCAAAAGGGAACAATGATTGGGAGTGCTGTACCAAATGGTAATAGTTATAGGAGGGTTCTAAAAGCAGGAAGAGGTGACAGACATATCGATCTTTGTAAGGACTTGAGAAGGTTACATAGGCAAGGAGTGTTTTAGAGACTGGAGGAGATTACTGTGTTAAGGAGAATATTGGGGATAAAGCAAGGTGTAAGAAACGGGGATGTTGACAGGGCCGGACAATAATCTGAATAGAATCGCCATAGCGTGGAACCAGGCCATTCGGCCCAACCAGTCCATTCCAAACATCTGAAGAGCATCCTACCCAGACCCACCCCTCTACCTATACATTAAACCCTGCATTTCTCGTGGCGAACTTACCTAAACCACACATTCCTGAATACTACAGTCAATTTATGGTGGCCAATCCACTGCTGGTGCAAATTTTGGACACACACAGCAAGGGAGCAACACGCAAACACACACAGTGAGGGGGATACACGCAGACACACAGCGAGGGAAGGACATTCACACACAAATTGAGGGAGGGGACTCACACAGCGAGGAAGGGACACACACAGCGAGGGAGGGGCACCCACGCCCGCAGTGAGGGAGGGACATGCACACAGTGAGGGAGGGGCACACACACCGAGTGAGACACACACACACACACACACACACAGCGAGGGAGGGACACGCACAGACACGCACCGAAGGGACACACACACAGAGTGAGGGAAGGACACACTGAGACACGCAGGGAGGGAGGGGACACGCACATACACAGCGAGGGAGGGGCACGCACAGACACGCAGCGAAGGGACACACACACAGCGAGGGAAGGACATGCACACACGCAGCGTGGGGGGGGACATGCACACACGAAGCGGGGGGGGACACGCACACAAGCAGCGTGGGGGGGGACACGCACACACACAGCGAGGGAAGGACACGCACACATACAGCGAGGGTGGGACACGCACACACGCAGCGTGGGGGGGACACGCACACATGCAGCGCGGGGGGGGACACGCACACACGCAGCGCGGGAAGGGACACGCACACACGCAGCGTGGGGGGGACACGCACACACGCAGCGCAGGGGTGGGACACGCACACACGCAGCGCGTGGGGGAGACGCACACACGCAGCGCGGGGGGGGAAACGCACACATGCAGTACGGGGGGGACACGCACACACGCAGCGCGGGAGGGGACACGCACACACGCAGCGCGGGGGGTACACGCACACACGCAGCGCGGGGGGGGACACGCACACACGCAGCGCGGGGGGGACACGCACACACACAGCGTGGGGGGGACACGCACACACACAGCGAGGGAGGAACACGCACACACACACAGCGTGGGGGGGACACGCACACACACAGCGTGGGGGAATACACGCACACACACATTGTGGGGGGGGACGCGCACACACACAGCGTGGGGGGTACACGCACACACACAGCGTGGGGGGGACACGCACACACACAGCGTGGGGGGATACACACACACACAGCATGGGGGGACACGCACAAACACAGCGTGGGGGGGACACGCACACACACAGCGAGGGTGGGACACGCACACACACACACACACACACAGCGAGGGAGGGACACACACACATACAGCGAGGGAGGGACACGCACAAACACAGCGAGGGAGGGACACGCACACACACAGCGAGGATGGGACACGCACACACACACAGCGAGGGAGGGACACGCACAAACACAGCGTTGGAGGGACACGCACACACACACAGCGAGGGAGGGACACGCACAAACACAGCGTGGGAGGGACACGCACACACACAGCGAGGGTGGGACACGCACACACACAGCGTGGGAGGGACACGCACACACACAGCGTGGGAGGGACATGCACACACACACAGCGAGGGTGGGACACGCACACACACAGCGAGGGTGGGACACGCACGCACACACAGTGAGGGTGGGACACGCACAGACACACAGCGAGGGTGGGACACGCACACACACAGAGCGAGGGTGGGACGCGCACACACACACACAGCGAGGGAGGGACGCGCACACACACAGAGAGGGTGGGACACGACCACACACACACAGCGAGGGAGGGACTCGCACACACACACAGCGTGGGTGGGACACGCACACACACACAGCGAGGGAGGGACACGCACACACATACAGAGAGGGAGGGACACGCACACACACAGCGAGGGTGGGACACGCACACACACAGCGAGGGTGGGACACGCACACACACAGCGAGGGTGGGACACGCACACACACACACAGCAAGGGAGGGACACGCACACACACAGCGTGGGAGGGACACGCAAACACACAGCGAGGGAGAGATATGCACACACACAGCGTGGGACACACACACACACACACAGCGTGGGGGGAGACACGCACGCACACAGCGTGGGGGGACACACGCACACACACAGCTTGGGGGGGACACGCACACACACAGCGTGGGGGGGATACACACACACACACAGCGTGGGGGGGACACGCACACACACAGTGTGGGGGGGTACACGCACACACACAGCGTGGGGGGGACACGCACACACAGCGTGGGGGGGGACACGCACGCACACAGTGTGGGGGGACACACGCACACACACAGCGTGGGGGGGACATGCACACACACAGCGTGGGGGGATACACACACAGAGCGTGGGGGGGACACGCACAAACACAGCGTGGGGGGGACACGCACACACACAGCGAGGGTGGGACACGCAAGCACACAGCGAGGGAGAGATACGCACACACACAGCGAGGGAGGGGCACGCACACACACAGCGAGGGTTGGACACGCACACACACAAACAGCGTGGGAGGGACACGCACACACACAGCGAGGGTGCGACACGCACACACACACAGCGAGGGAGGGACACGCACACACAAAGCTTGGAATAGACACGCACACACACAGCGTGGGAAGGACACGCACACACACAACGTGGGAGGGACATGCACACACACAATGAGGGAGGGGCACGCACACACACCTCGAGGGGGAGGGCATGTACACACAAATTGAGAGGGGACACACAATCGCAAAGCGAGGGAGGGACACACACGCAAAGTGAAGGAGGGACATGCAAACACACAGTGAGGGGAATACAGACAGACACCCAGCAAGGGAGGGAGGGACACACACACACACACTGAGGGACAGGGACACACACACAGCGAGGGAGGGACGCGCACATACACATATTGAGGGGGATACACTCAGACACACAGCGAGGGAGGGACACACACACACACACACACACACACACACACACACACACACACACAGCAAGGGACGGGGACACACACACGCAAAGCAAAGGTGGGACACGCACACATACATACACACACAGACACATACACAAAAACACACAAAAACAGAGCAAGGGAGAGACGCGCACCCACAGCGAGGGAGGGACGAACACACACATTTATGGTGAGGGGAATACACGCAGACACACAGTAAGGTACGGACACGCACATACACTGCAAGGGAGTGACACGCACACACCGCAAAGTAGGGACAACCGCACACATGACGAGAGGGAGGGAATGTGCTCAGAAATTGAGAGGGGGCACACACGCACAGCGAGAGAGAGGGCACACACAGTCACAGCAAGGGTGGGACACACGCACACAGCAAGCTCGTCACAGACTCACACATATAATGAGGGAGGGGTATACACAGAGCGAGAGAGGGACACGCACATAAACAGCAAGGGAGGGACACGCATACACTCAGGGAAGGAGGGACAAGCAGTCACACGGCGAGGGGGAGGGCATGTGCACAGAAATTGAGAGGGGGCACACACAGACAGCGAGAGGGTACACGCACAGACATGGCGAGGGAGGGACACACGCACACAGCAAGGGAGGGACAGGCACTCACATAGCGAGGGGCGATGCAGACACACAATGGTGGGGATATGCACAAAAAGCAAGGGAGGGACACACACACACACACAAACACACACACACACACACACACACACACACACCCACACACAGCAAGGGAGTGACGTGCAAACACAGCAAGAGGCACACACACACACACACGCACACACACAAAGCAAGGGAAGGACAAGCACACATACACACACACAGCAAGGGAGGGACACATACGCACGCAGTGTGGGAGTGACACGCATACACACACACGCAGCGAAGGAAGGACACTCACATACACTGTAAAATGGTCACACATACACACAGCAAGAGGGGACACGCACACACAGTAAGGGATGGACACGCGCATGCTCAAGTACACAAACACAGACACACAGCGAAAGAGGGACACGCACACACATAGCCAGGGAGGGACATGGACACACAAACACACACACACACACACACACAGCAAGAGAGGGACACACGCACAAACAGTGAGGGGGCGACACATGCACACATAGCAAGGGAGGGCCACACACACATGCACAGCAAGAGTAACACACATGCACACACACACACACACAGGGAAGCAAACTGACACAAACAGTGAGGGAGGGACACACACACAAACACACACACACACTCATACACACACAGAGGGAAGGAAACTGACACAAACAGTGAGGGAGGGACCCACATGCACACACACACACACACACATACACGCAGAGCGCGAGGGAAGGACACTCACATACACTACAAGAGGGACACACATGCTAACAGCAAGAGGGGGACACGTACACACAGCGAGGGAAGAACACGCACATGCGCAAGCAAAAAATTACAGACAAACAGCAAGAGAGGGGCACGCACACACACAGCCAGTGAGGGACATGGACACACACACACACACACACACACACACACACAGAGCAAGAGAGGGACACGCGCACACACATGGAGGAGGAGACACATGCTCACAGAGCGAGGGAGGGCTACACACACACGCACAGCAAGAGAGAGACACACACACACACACACAGAGCAAGGGAGTAACTCACACATACACAGCGAGGGAAG
This sequence comes from Chiloscyllium punctatum, assembly GCF_047496795.1. Taxonomy (NCBI): domain Eukaryota; kingdom Metazoa; phylum Chordata; class Chondrichthyes; order Orectolobiformes; family Hemiscylliidae; genus Chiloscyllium; species Chiloscyllium punctatum. The sequence continues at coordinate 28,240 of NW_027310415.1, forward strand.
AACACGCACACACAGCAAGGGAGGGACATGCACACACAGACAGCGAGGTTGGGACCACACACACAGAGCGAGGGAGACACACACACACACACAGCGCGAGGGAGGGACACACACAGTGAGGGAGCAACACGCACATGAGGAAGCACTCAAGCACAGACACACACAGTGAGAGAGGGACACGCATACACATAGCCAGGGGGAGACGTGCACACACACACACAGAGCAAGAGAGCGACATGCGCACACACAGCGAGGGTGAGACCGCACACACACGCACATACAGCGAGAAGGCGACACATGCACACACAGCGAGGAAGGGCCACGCATGCATAGGCACAGCAAGAGGGACACACACACATACACACACACACACTTAGCAAGGGAGGGACATGTACACACAGCGAGAGAGCGGCACGCGCATGAGGAAGCAAACAAACACAGACACACACCGCGAGAGAGGGACACGTACACACACACAGTCAGGGAGGGACATGCATACACAGCGAGGGAGGGACAAACACAGAGAGCAAGAGAGGGACATGCGCACACAAAGCCAGGGGGGAGACACATGCTCACACAACGAGGGAGGGCCAAGCACATACACCAAGAGGGGGAGAGACACATACACAGAGCAAGGGGGGAAACTCTCACATACACAGCGAGGGAGGGATACGCACATACACACACACACACACACACACACACACACACACACACACACACAAACACACAGTGAAGGAGGATACACCCACACACACACAGCAAGGGAGGGACACACACACACACAGCAAGGGAGGGACACACACACACACACATACAGCGAGGGAGGGACGCACACAGAGAGCAAGAGAGGGACATGCGCACACACAGCGAGGGGGGAGACACATGCTCACCCAATGAGGGAGGGCCAAGCACACACACGCAGACCATGAGGGACACACACACACACACACACACACACGCACACACACACAGAGCAAGGGGGGAAACTCTCACACACACAGCAAGGGAGGGACACACACACAGAGCGAGGGAGGGACACACCCACACACACACACACACAGTGAGGAGGGACACACACACACACAGCAAGGAAGGGACACACACACAGCGAGGGAGGGACACGCAGCGAAGGGACAGACACACAGACACAGTGAGGGCAGGACTTGCACGCGCACATACACAGAGAGCGAAGGGCACACACACAGTGAGGGAGGGACACACACACAGAGCGAGGGAGGGACACGCTGAGACACGCAGTGAGGGAGGGAGCATGGACACACACAGCGTGGGAGGGACAAGCACACACACCACGAGGTGGAGGCCTTGTGCACACAAATTGAGTGGGGGCACACACACGCAAAGCGAGGCAGGGACACGCACAATTACACACACACACAGCGATAGAGGGACACGCACATACACTCAGTGAGGGGGATACATGCAGACAGATGGCGAGGGAGGGACACATACAGCGAGGGACAGGGACACACACACGCAAAGCGAAGGAGGGTCTCACACACACACACACACACACAGAGCAAGGGAGAGACGCGCACACAGTGAGGAAGGGACAAACACACACACTTACGGTGAGGGGAATACACGCAGACACAGTGAGGGAGGGACACGCACATACACTGCAAGGGAGGGACACGCACACACCGCGAAGTAGGGACAAGCACACACATGTCGAGGTGGAGGGCATGTGCACAGAAATTGAGAGGGGGCACGCAGACACAGCGAGAGGTGACACACACAGACATGGCAAGGGTGGGACAAACGCACACAGCAAGCTGGTCACAGAGACACACACAAGGGACGGTCACACGGACACACAAAGCGAGGGAGGGTCACGCAAACAAAGATGCCCACACAGAAACAGAGAGGTAGAGAGGGACAAGCACACACGTACACACAAACACAAGGGACGGATTCACACACGCAAAGCGAAGCAGGGACACGCACACATACACAAACACAGCAAGGGAGGGACATCCACAAGCACACACACACACAAGGGACGGACACACGCAAAATGAGGAAGTAACACGGACACGTACACACACACACACACACACACACACACACACACACACACACACACACACACAAACAGAGCAAGGGAGGGACACGTGCACACATAGCGATAAATGAGTACGATTCTGGCTGGTAATCAGTGACTAATAGTGTGCATCAGGGATCAGTGTTGGGACTGCGATTATTTAGAATTGATACAGATGATTTGGAGTTGGCGACCACATGTAGGGTGTCAAAGTTTGTATATGACACTAAGATGAGTAGCAGAACAAAGTGTGCGGAGGACTGTGAAACTTTGCAGAGGAACCGAGATACATTGAGTGAGTGGGCAATGGGCTGGCATTTGGAATAGAATGTTCATAAATGTAAAGTCATACTGTTTGGTTGGAGTAACATTAAAAAAGAGATTATTACTTGAATTTTAAAAAGTTGTATCATTTGCTATGTAGGGGCACCTGAGTAACCTTCTGAATGAAGGTTGGTCACCAGGTACAACAATCAATTCAGAAAGCAAATGGAATTTTGGCCTTCATTGCTGAAGGGATTGTGTTTAAAAGCAGAGGTTATGTTCCAGCTGTATTGGGTGCTGGTGAGGCCACACCTGGCGTACTGCATGCAGTTTCTGTCTCCTCACTTGCTCAAGGATGTACTGGCACTAGAGGGGGTGCCGATGAGGTTACCTCGGTTGATTCCGGAGTTGAGGGGGGTGGCTTAACAGAAACTGAATAGATTGGGATTATATTCATTGGAATTCAGAAGAATGGAAACATATAAAATAATGAATGCAATGGATAAAATAGAAGTAGAGAGAGTGTTTCCATTGGCAGATGAAGCCAGGACAAGAGTGCATCACCTCCAGATTACAGGCAGCAAATTTAGGACTGAATTGGAAAGGAACTTCTTGACCTCAATGGAATTCATTGCCCAGGGAAGTAGTTGATACTAATTCAGTAAACGTTTTAAAGCTAAGCTAGCTTTTTAAAAAAAATAATAATTAATTAATTAAGGGATATGGTGGGAATGTCGGTAAATGGTTCTGCGTCCATGAAATGATCAGCCATGATCTTAATGAATGGCAGAGCAAGCTCAAAGGGCAGGACGGCCTTCTCCTGTTCCTAGTTCTTTTGTTGTTATATTTTGCATTCCTCTCGCACTCTTGACTTTCAGGTGCTGGTGTTGGTTTAGGATGGACAAAATTAAAATTCACAGAACACCAGGTTATAGTCCAACAGGTTTAATTGGAAGCACTCGTTTTGCAGCTGCTTCATCAGGTGGTTGTGTGATTTTTAACTTTGTGTCTCACTCTTGTAACTGATAAACAGCAACAAAAGCCACGAAGCAGTGCGCATGCTCCAGGCAACAATGGCCACCTGGTGGTTGCTGTCAGCGGAAAACCAATGGCAAGGCAGGGGCATAGCTGGAGGACCTGGCGGGGCATTTGGTATCCGACCAATCAGAGTAAATGAGGGACGGGACTAGACTATACCACGTGATGATCCTCACGGTGGGCGCAGATGTGCGGGACGTATGGATGGAGAGCTGTTGGTAAGGAAAGAAATAAACAGCAGGAAGTGGGAGGGAAATGGTGTTGGTATGGGCTGAGAGGTTTTACAAATATTTGGTGCACATCGGAAAATTCAAAAGGAGCCGAGAGGCAACGAAAACTGTAACATTTCAAAGGTATTTGAATAGGAAGGGTTCAGAGGGATGTCGGCCAAGTGCTGGCGAATGGGAATAGTTTAGAAAATCTGGTTTGCATAGATGGGTTGGACTGAAGAGACTGTTTTTGTGCTAGACATCTCTGACTGTGGGATCATAAAAGTGAACACTGCTCTGATTCACCTCTGGGCTTCTTGATGTCGACTTGTTCGTTACCTACCTTCCTCAGTCTCACGTGAGTGTATTTTTGCTCTGTTTAGTATTTTACTACTACGTTCACAGACCTTTTTGTAAATGGATTGTCCCTGCTGCCCTGACCGTATGCTGCTCCATTATCAGGTTACTTTTTCCACAATATCTTTGACAGTCAAGAATTCTTTTTTCCAATTGTGAGTGGATTTTCCTTCCATTTCTGACAGTCAAATTCTGCACCATTTTCATTCCCTATAATTCATATTGCACTCCCTGAAACATCATGTGTATTTCTCCTTCCACAGATACCAGTGATCATTGCCAAAGCCCTGTTGCCTGTGGAGAGGGTGATGTTTGACTTCCTTGTACAGCTGCAGTTTGAATGGTGAAGGCGCTCCACAACATGGTTGGGTAAGAGACATTACAGATTATTCACTCAGCGACAGTGAAAAGCAGAAGATATCTGTACAAATCAACATGTTTTTAATTTCACAAAAATATTGAGAGCCTTTGACATAAGGCCACAGCTGGAGAATATTATGTCCAGTGACCAAAACCATTGCCAAATAAGCAATTTTTCAGGAATGCCTTAAAGAAAGAAAGCAGATCATAGAGGGTGGGAATTCCAGACCGTGTTGCCTTGGAATCTATAGAAACAGTCACACAGCTGAACTCAAAAATAAACACATCATTGGGAGTCTAAACTAAAATGAGTTATTGAGATGTGAAAGGGTGTGTGCTGCAGTGAGATAGGAATGATTACAGCCAGGAATTAAGTCAAGGGTGTGAAAGTAACTTGTTGTTGCTTATAAATGGGAGCCTATTGATGGATCATCAAGTTATGGTGCAAGTGAGCACTTGGGCAGTTGAGTTTTCAATATTCTGGAGATCATAGGGAGGGTGATTGTGGGATGCTGGCCAGGAGTGGGTTTAGATAATGAAATCTACAGTCAACAAAATGAATGAATGGGAGTTTCAGTAAATGAGCTGAGACTGTGGTGCAGTCAGGTGATATCACCGAAGTCGAAATGGTGGTCTTGGAGTGGGACTGGGCTATCACCCTCACCTCACCTCTGGAATTCACCTGCTTGTCAGTGTGTGAATCAAGTCTCCAACAAGATCAGGATCTGAGTGGCCCTGGCAGAACCCAAACTGGGTGTCACAGAAGGATATTGCTGAGCAGCTGCGTGACAGCACTGTTGATGACACCTTCCATCACTCCACTGCAGAGTGAGTGTCGACTGATGGAGGGAAATTGGCTGGGTTGGCTCTTTCCGGCGTTTTTGTGTCCAGGGAAATGTTCCACAATTTCAGGTGGTGCCAATGCTGGACTTGTCTTGGTGGGCAGCAATTTCTGGAGCACAGCCATCAGTATTATTGCCACAATGTTGGTAGGGCTGACAGCCTTTACAATACTTCTCCATTTCTTGATCTGATCTGAAATAACTTTTCAACCAAGTTGATTTACGTCTGTGATGTCAGGGACCAATGTAGAAGGCTCATCCACTTGGCACTGCTGGCTGAAGGTTGCTGCAAATGCTGTTGTCGTGTCTGTTGCATGGAGGTGTTAGTCCCGTCCATCAGTAAGGGTGGGGATATCTGTGATGCTTCCTGCAGTAAGTTGTTTAATTGTCCATCACCATTCCTGACTAGGAGTGGCAGAACTGCAGAGCTCAGATCTGATCCATTGGTTGTTGGATCACATAGTTCTATTTGGTGTTGCTTGCGCTGTTTGGCATGCAGGTTAGGTAGCTTCACGAGATTGGCACCTCATTTTTATGTATGCCTTGTATGCTCCTGGCATGCCCTGTGGAACTCTCCATTGAAGTAGGGTTGATTCCTCTGGATTGATGTTAATGGTTGAATGGAGAATGTACCAGGCCATGAGATTTCAGATTGGGCTGGAGTACAGTTCTGCTGCTGTTGTTGGCCCACAATGAGGCGGAAGTTGCGGGATCAAGAGGGCTGATTGTGTTGTTGTAATTTCCAGTGCATTGGTAGATGTAATGTGGTCCATCCAGTTTCATTCCTTTGTTGAGATTATGCAGTGATTAATACAATGAGTGATTTGATGGGCCACTGTCAGGAATACAACTTTTAAAAAAAGGTTTTGTGATTTACACATGAAAGAAGTGAAATTATCATGGAAATCCGACAGATGAAAGACTCAACAGACAATCAAGGTATTTTTCAATGGATAATTTCAGTTACATCACACTAAATGTTTGCTATAAATTCTGTGCCTTAGAATTGTGCCCTCCACAATCACCTGATGAAGGAGCGGTGCTACGAAAGCTAGTGTGTTTCCAATTAAACCTGTTGGAATATAACCTGGTGTTGTGTGATTATTAATTGAGAATATTACAGCACTACTAACAGGGCAGCATGTAAACAGGCTCAGTCCAGTTAATCAATACATTCGGAAGGATTTCCTCCAAGTTTCATGACGTAATATTCGTCAAAACCGTCAACCTCAACGTGCAATGTTGTTATTAACAAAAACTTCAGGCTAATACAAAACTCCCCACCCCACTGCAATGTGGTAACCGGGCCCAGCCCAGGAATTGGAACTGGGACATTTGTGGACTGTGGTCTCAAAGGAAGCAAGCAAACACAATTCTGACAGATTAGTCTTCAAAGATGAGTAGCAAGTTTGAGACAAGGCAGGTGGTATACCATCTTGTATTCAGATTAATTGTATTTCTTAATTACAAACATGTTTTGCAAAGTATAAAGAACTATGTTTTATTTCATGGTTGGGGAGTTTTATCCTCGTTGATGACAGTTGCTGCCTCTCGCTCCCCAAGGTAAATCATAGGATCAATCATAAAACAATAAACTGTAGGTGCTGGAGATCTGAACCCCAGAAATGAAGCGCTGGAGAAACTCAACAGTGCTGAGTGCATTGGTGTAGAGAAAAATAATGATACATTTCAATTTCAGTGACTCTTCGTCTGAACGGACAAATGGTCATGAGACTTGGAGCTTCCAATGTTTTATTCCCCTCAGAGATGCTGCTGGACCTGCGGTTCTCCAGCACTGTACTTTCTATATTGAATTTTATTTACAAAATCGATCGGAAAAATATTCAACTCCAAAAGTAAAAGGTTCATTGCAAACATGAGCATAGTTTCCACACTTGAGTTACACAAAGCACGTCTCAGTTTAAAAACAAGATTTAACTCAAAATAATATTTCATCTCAAAACTAGCCAAGTTAATCCAGTAATAAATCTCATCCACCCAATGAGGCACTTCAGCACAACATCCTGCAGTGTTACACACAGCCATCTTTACCAAAGAATGATCACATGTCACAAAATTGAAGGCCAAGAGCATATCTCTTGAAAGGAGCTGAAGTCAAACTCATTTTTTGGAAGGATTTTTATTAAACCTGATTGAACATTTAAATACCAGAGCATAATCTTTGCTTTTTTAAACATCCCATATCGTGCTAAAGGGTCAGTTCAATCTGATACATAGAGCCAAAGGTCAAGCAAACATCACACTTTCCATTCACTTCTACAAAGGGCTGACATCACATTTCCTCAGGATTTAAAGTATTTTATAAATTGCTTGTAAAATCATTTGTTGTTGAAGAACTGGACAATAAACGTCATTATTTGCAATAAGAGTGAAGCCTGTGACAGCAGATTTAGCTTTGGAGGGCAGTGTATGCGCTTTCTCAATTCTGGGAGAACTTTGGGAGACTGCTCCCAGATGGTGATAGTGAGCATATCTGGAATGCACTGTTTCGACTTGGGAATCCTTGGGAGACAATCTGTGGTTGCAATAGTACTTGGCTTACGTTGTTGGTGGACAGTAAGCAATTCATAAAGTTACTTATGTATCGTAGTTGACGACCTGAATGGTATTTAAATCTGCCAGGTTGCCTTCAATAGTGTGAATGCATCTATTGTTAATATTTGGAATATTCCAGAACTGCCCAGTGCTTGGCAAATTCAGGGGAGAAAAAAAATCACATTGAGTAATTTGAAATTAAGAATCCAAGAGGGCGTAACCACTGAAGTATTCAATTCAAATAGTTAAATGGAATGCTCACATTTAAAATAACATCCATAGGAATGGATGGACGGACAGAATTGTGATCCAATTCCTGGCTGGGGAGTGTAAAATGTGCTTTGATAAAGTCACCTGCATTTCCCAACAATAATTTGGCAAGCTCGGGAATTTAAAAAACAATACGAGCTTCATTGCTGCTCCAGTCGTGTCCCAACCTCTGTGAAAATAATAATAATTCTCAGGTTTATTGCATACACTCTGAAACATGTCTTCCTTCTACAGATCTTGCAAGTTTCCCCAATGAGCATAGTCCATCCAAATGATGTTGCTAACTGTGGCCAACTCATTTCATTCTGAGCCTCTATAACCTGAAGAGTGACCAGAAGTAATTACTCCACATATGTAGGAACATTACCGATGAGGATTCTTTCCTTCAGAATTGACTTTCATATATTCAGTGCTCAGAAAAGATAAAAAGCTTGTTATCTTTTATAGAGCAATGATTCAGTGGGATTAAAACGCCAACCTTTTCTTGCTTAAAAATCACGCTGCCTAAATTTTAAACCTGAACACTTCTTAATAATTCACTAGATCCGAACGAAATATTTTGGGCTAAACAAATCACATGATACATCGTTATTCAGATAATAAAACAAGTTTGTTCATTGAAGAACCCAGAGGAAACGGTCATGAAACAATGTGAGTTTGATATACCTCAATCATCATTTCAAGTGCATTCTCTCCATAAATCCTCCTTTTCCTCCTCGAAGTATTCAACTTCTTGAATAATTGAGAGAATGAATTCACAGTTGTACAACACTCAATCAAACCCTTCAGTCCAACTTGCCCATGCTGAGAAGATATCCGAAATTAATCTAGTTCCATTTGCCAGCATTTGTTGCATATCCATCTTAAACCTTTTCTACTGCTTATCAGTTTATTTTACTTTATCAGCACTTGAAATACTGACTTTTTTTTCTCCCAACATTGGTTAAAGAAATCATAAGTTCATTCATCCAAGTTAATTTTGTAATCTTTCACAAAGAAACAAGTGAGAACAACATGTAGCTCAGTGCAAAACAAAATACTGCAGCTGCGCGATATCTGGGAACACTCTAAAGGTGAGTCGAAAAGTGTCATGCTGGAAAAGCACAGCAAGTCAGGGAGCATCCGAGAAGCAGGAGAGTTGATGTTTCGGCATAAGCCCTTCATCAGGAATCACAGGCTTCAGAAAAATAACAGGCATAGACTTATGCCAATACATATGTAGAAGGGTCAGAGCATTTTACTATCAGATTAGAGTCTAATTTTAGATTTGGTACCATTCAGTGCAACATTTCAGTATGTACCTGAAAGAGAAGTTGTCTAAAATTACAAGCTCTCGAATGATGATACGATTAAACCTGGAAATAAATCTGGTGAACAAGAATGGCAAAGTGAAGTCCCATCACTATCGCCTTGGGCAGGGTCAAGTAAGAATTTGACAACAGAGTTGCCACTTTGGTGTAACCTGCAGTCAAGCCAAATTGCAGCAAAGGTCTGTACACTTTTATCTGCAAATTATTGCATGCAAAATCCTCCTTGCACAAAAATGAGGCAGCATTTTGGATGTCATTTTTAAAATATAGTCTTTTCAAAGTTACTCACAATTAAGAGTGATCACTTGGTGCTGTCTGCATAACACAGTCCGAAAACGAATTAACAAAAAAAAACACATTATAACCCAAATTCAGAGTCACTAATTCATTGATATTGCATGGGTCCAGCATTTATAAGTAATCAATTTTTAAAAATAAATACAGAAAGATTTACTAACTATATTGGAGTACAGTCAAGTTTCTGACTGAATAGTGACAGGATTGGACAGAGTCCGCATGGATTTAAGAGAGGGGAATCATACTTAGAAAATCTACTGAAAGAATCTCCAGAGTCGAATATTAAAGAAAGAAATTGCAGAATATTTAGAAAAGCTTATCATTAAACATGGTAGACTGGGTTTTGTGAAAGAGAAACAATATTTGACAAATTTACAACAGTTCATTGAGGGGATAACAAGCAGGGCTAATAAAGGGCAATCCAATGATGTTCTGTATTTGGATTTTAAAAATGTAAATGATAACGTGCTACAAAAAAGCTAATTGCACAATGTAGGAGCTCATGGTATCAGGGTAATGTATTATCATGGACTGACGTTTGGTTAACCACACTGGCTGTTGCTGAGTCCTCACTTGGAGTACTGTATAAAATGTTAGCTCCCATATTTCGTAAAGAATAAACTAACATCGGAGACCATTCAGAAAAGATGCAATTAGCTGCTTTGAGGACGAAAGGGTTGACCTCTCAAGAATAGATATTCAGGGGTGATCTTATGGAAACAAGCTTCTGAGGAGCTTGACAGGGTAGATGTTGACTCGATCTTCTAGCAGCAGTGAAGTCTCAAACCAGGGGATATTACATAAGGAAACATTTATTTTAGAAAAATGAAAGAATTTTTCCTCTCAGTGAATGGCTAGAAATTTCTTGCCCAAACAATTGTGAAAGTTAAATGTGGGAGGGGAATGGTTGGGTTACTCTTCGGAGGGTTGTTCTGGCTTGTTGGGTTGAAGGGCCTGTTTCCACATAGTAGGGAATCTATGATTCTGTCTCAAATTATTTGAAAAGAGGGCAGATAGATTTTTGAAATATTGAGCAGTTGAGGGCTATGCGGATCAAGCAAAAGAGGTGTTGAGGTCTGGGTTTGCCAAGCCATGATCAGATAGAATGAGGGAACAAGCTGAAGGGAATGACCTTGCGGCTCCATTTCATGTTTTTTTGTTTCCAAAGAAGAGTGATACAATGTGCTAAAGATCTCAGATGTTTGTGAAAGGGAGTGAAAATGGGGTGTTTATGTACTGATTCAGATGGCATTGATTCATCAGTCACAGCTACACAGTCATGAGTAGGAAGGCAATTCCCTCCATGAATAAAGGAAATCTACTGCAGAGCTCACACAAAGGAAATTCATGCCCTCAGCAAACTCTCCCATCACATTACCCAACATATCAGCTAAAGCAGGACACACTGCGCATGCTCGAGCTAACAAAGTGACTCTCGGGTGATTGATGTCAGCACCGGACCAATGAAAGGAAGGTGGACGGATCTGGAGGACCTAGGGGATGTTGGTCCTCCAACCAATCAAAGTGAATGAAGGGTGGAGCTAAACTAAACCGTGTGATCACCCTCGAATGCTCGGGAAGTTATGGAGAGAAAAGATACGGTAAGGAAAGAAATAAACAGGGAAACGGAAGAAAAATTGTGTTGCTATGAACGGAGAGGTTTTACAAACAAATTGTGGCCGTCGGAAAACACAAATTTGAACGTCCCAGTCCCGTGTTTGCAGTCAATGGGGAATTGCCTCAGCGCGGCTGCCGGCCTTAATGAGCGCCGGCATCTTTATTTGGGACAATGACTCACTGGACATATGCGCGGCCGCCATCTTTGTCGGGGGCAAGGTGCAGCCAAGCGCATGTGCAGCCTTTTTCTCGGCCAGACATTGGGACCATCGCAGCCAATACTGCTCTGATTCACCTCTGGGCTCCCTCATGAGCACTTTGTCAAGATCTCGCTTCCTCAGTCTCGAACCATGGGTGTATTTTTGGTCTGTTTAGTACTGTATTATTACTTTTATAGACCCTTTGTAAATGAGTTTTTCACTGCGTACCAGCCCCTGACCATGTGCTGCTCTATTATCAGATTACTTTTTCTTGAATATTTTTGACACTCAAGAATTCTTTTTTCCAACAAGCAAGTGTATTTTCCTTACATTTCTGACTATCAAATTCTGCACCATTTTCATTTTCATTCCCTGTAATCCATTTTGCACTCCCTGAAACATCAACTGTGTTTCTCCTTCCACAGATACCAGTGATTAATGCCAAAGCCCTGTTGCTTGGGGAGATGGTGAAATTTGACTTTCTTGTACAGCTGCAGTTTGTGTGGTGAAGGTGCTCCCACAATGTGGTTGGGTAAGTGGCATTATAGATTATTCATTCAGCAACAGTGATCAAATCAACAACAGTTTGTCTTTTTCTTATCATGCTTATAATTTCACAAAAAAACATTTTGCGAACTTTAGACATAAGGCCAGAGATGGAGATATTAGTTCAGGTGATAAAGGTGAATGTCCGGGAGAGAGGCAAGTTCATTTTGAGAAGAGATGAGAAAAATACACGTGTGGAATGAACTTCCAGAGGAAGTGGTAGTTGTGAATACAATTACAATATTTAAAATACATTCAGATAAGTACATAAATAGGAAGTATTTGGATGGATGTGGACCAAGCGGAGGCAGGTACAATTAGTTCAGTTTGGAATTATGTTTGGCATGGACTGGTTGGACCACAGGGCCTGTTTCATTGCTGTATAACATTATGACTCTAATTGTCACTATCTCCAAATTCCTCCATCCTCACAACTCTCCCGATCACTGTCACCTCATCCAGCCTCACAACTCTTCCTTATTTATATAATTCCTCTCCAGCCACAGAACGCTCCCTATGTCTAATCTTCTCCAGTTTCTCAAATCTCTGCTTCATGTGCCTTTCTTTAATTCAAGCCGTAAGGACACCCTCAATCACTTCGATTGGTTGGAAGATAAGCTGGTCCTGCCTGATCCTCCAGTCCCACCCTCTGCCTCCTATTGGCCTGCGCTGACATCAATCACCTGAGGCCCATTGTGAGGTGAGCGGTGGTATCCTCCCTCTGCCCTGGGATGTGCTTCATCATTCACAGTGAATGGGGCACTGTCACAGAAAATGGGGCTGGGGGCTATTCAGCCCATTGAGGCTATACTCTCTCCCTCTGGAGATGCTGCAAATCTGTCCCAACCCCCTACCATTTGCCCATACCCCCCTACATCTTTGCTTAAAAAGTGAAATTCCAAATCTGTTTATGAATAACTACTGAATCTGTGTCCAGCTGCCATTCAGACTGTTCCAGATGCTCAAAATTTACTGAATAAAATAATGTTCACATATTCACCCTGCATTAGTTGCTAATTACTTGAAAATAGTTACTAAAATTGTGAGGTTGTTAACAATTCCTCTCTCTCTCTGCAAATTAAATACCTTGGAAACAAATCTGCACCAGGTCGAAATCATTGCTTAACCTTCTCAGCTCCAAGGACAATTATCTGTGCTTCTGCTAGCTCTCCCCAAAAGAGGAACACATCTTATTTTCATTTATTAGTGTCAGAGATGTACAGCACAGAAACAGACCTTTGGTCCAATTGGTCCATGCCAACGAGGAATCCTAAACTAATGGAGTCCCGTTTGCCAGCTATTGGCCCGTATCAATCGAAACCCTTACTGTTCATGTACCCAATCGGATGCCTTTTAAATGTTGTAATTCTATCAGACACCACTACTTCATCTGGCAGCTCATTCCACACAGCTCAGCTTGAACACATGGCCTCTTAGATCACTGTTAAATATTTGCCCTCTCAACTTAAGCCTATGTGCTCTTGTTTTGGACCCATCTAACCAGGGGGCAAAAGACTCTGGCTGTTCACCATATTCATGCCCCTCGTGATTTTATAAATCTCCGTAAAATCACCTCTCAGTCTTTGACTCTCCAGGGAAATTAACCCCAGCCTATTAGCCTCTTCCTTTAGCTGAAATCCTCAAACCCTGGCAAAATCATTGTAAATCATGTCTGAACTCTTTCAAGATTCACAACATCCTTCCCAGAATAGGGAATTTTGAACTTACAACAGAATTCCTGAATGGCTTAATCAATGTCCTGTCCAGCCACAATATGACGTCCCAGCTTCTGTATTCAATGCATTGACCAATAAATATAAGTGTACCAAACGCCACCTTCACTAACCTTCCTACCTGCAACACCACTTTCAAGGAACGATGAAACTGCACACCATGGTTTCTTTGTTCAACAACACTCCCAAGGACCTTACCATTAAGTGTATTAAGTCCTGTCCTGATTTGCCTTTCCAAAATACAACAGCTCACATTTATCTAAATTGAACTCCATCTGGCATTCCTTGCTCCATTGGCCCATCTGATCAACATCCTGTTGTATTCCGAACTAACCTACCTCGTTGTCCACTACACCTCCAATTTTGGTGTCTTCTGTAAACCTACTGACCATACCTCATGTTCACATCCAAGTCATTTATTTTAGTATCCCATATCCCTTCCTGCAGCACATTGCTGCTCACAGGCCTCCAGTCCACAAAGTAACCCTCCATCACCACCCTCTGCCGCCTACCTTCAAGCCAGTTTTGTATCCAAATGTCTGGTTCTCCCAACATTCAATGTTATCTAACCTTGCTAACCAGTCTGCTTTGTGGAACATCGTTCAGTGTCCATATAGGCAACGTCCACAGTCTGCCTTCAAAAAAACTCAATCAAGTTAGAGAGAGAGAATTTCCTACACACAAAGCCACGTTGACTATCACTAATCATTCCTCGTCTTTCCAAATACATGTGAATCCTATCCCTCAGAATCCCTTCCAACAACTTTCCTACCACTGACGTCAGGGTGACAGTCCTCTTGTTCTCTGGCCTTTCCTTACCACTTTTTAAAATAATGGCACACGTCTTCCATCACCTGACCTGTCACAAACGATGATATAAATATCTCAGGGAGGGGCACTGCTATCACTTTCCTAGCGTTCCACAAATTTCTGGTATACACCTTGCTACAATTTAAGACATCCAGTACCACCTTCTCTGTAATATGGACACTTTTCAAGTTATCACTATTATTTCTCCAAACTCTCTAGAACAGAATAGCATAGTATCTCCCCCACTTCCTGTTGTTACATCGATGGCTCTCTTGATCTTTAAGGTGTCCTAATCTCTGTCTGGTTATTCTTTTATCTTTGATGTATTTGTAGAATCTCTTTAGATTCTCCTTAAACCATTTCCGAGAGATATGTCATGTCCCCTTTTTGCTCTCCTGATTACCCTCGAGAATATTCCTGTAAAAACGTGATCCTGTACTCTCAACTCCTCTGCTTCTGGCATATCTGCTCCCAGGAGAAGCAATTCCACTCCAGGACATTCCAGAAAGGTTTCCTATTTCAAGGACCACATTTCCCTTCCACGTGATCAACAATGCCCTTCAATGCATATCCTCCACTTACTGCACCTTCGCCTTTACACCACCCCTCCAACCACAAGAAGAATATAATCCCCCGGTCCTCACTTGCCACCCCACTTATCACCAGATACAGCGCATTAACCTCTGCCATTTCTGCTACCTACAGTCAGACTCCACCACCAGGAATATATTTCCCTTCCCAGCCCTTTCTCTGTTCTGTAGAGACCATGGGAATTTTGGTGCCGATGTGCTGTCCTACGGATACCTCAGTCACTCATCCTGCAAATGGTCTAGTGATATTTTCGCCAAACGGATAATCCAGATACCCAGATAACGTTCTGGAGTCCTGGGTGTGAATCCTGCCACGGCAGATGGTGGAATGTGAATTCGATAAAAATTTGGAATTAGGAATCTATGAAAGACTATGAATCCATTGACGATTATTGTGAAAAAAAAACCCCATCAGATTCACGAATATCCTTCAGGGAAGGAATCTGCCATCCTTACCAGGTCAGGCCTACATGTGACTCCAGACCCACAGCAATGTGACTGCCCTTTGGGCCCACCCAGTGACACCCTCATCCTGTGAATGAATAAAAAAGGTCAAGTCTTGTATACAAACATACCATTCTTACAGATAAGTGATGTCTTCGTAAATTTGCTTCTCGATTCCCCGCTGACTATTGGGAAAGGGGTGAGGAGGGGTCAATAGTACAATCCCAATAAGGAGATCATCCCTTTCTTATTTCTCAGTTCCACCTGTATAACCTGCCTCGATGTACTCCCAGGAATACCCTCTTGAAGCCCAGCTGTAATAATCAAAAATACCACTCCCCCAACTTTCTATCCCCCACTTTCTATCTTTGCTGTAGCATCTATACACTGGAACATTAAGCTGCTAGTCCAATCCATCCCTGAGTCATGCCTCTGTAATTGCTATAATATCCCAGTGCCATGTTCAAAACTATGCTCTGAGCTCATCTGCCTGACCGATCGGGCCTCCTGCATTGAAATAAAAACAGTGTAACTTCTCAGTCCTACCCGGTTCTCTGCCATGCCTTTGCCTGCCTTGACTGTTTGACGTCTGAACTGTTCCAGCCTCAGACTGAGCTCTTCCCTCACTCTCTCTCTGGGTTTACCCACATTCCTTCACTGGTTTAATGCCTCCTGAATAGCACTAGCAACTCTTCCCTTCCAGGGCAGGTACAATCCATCCTTCTGATGGAGGTCAATTCTACCCCACAAGAGGTTCGAATGATCCAACAATGTGAACTCTTCTATTCCTATGTTATTGATACCAATAAACAACAGCCTCCCCTCAAAATGGTTATTCTCCCCTTTAAGAATATTCTGGTCCCTCTCTGAGACATCCTTATCCAAAAATTACACATTCGAATTATAAACCTTACACTCATCAGGTCATCATAAAAGGATAACATGACACATTGAAATTTGGGGAGACCTTTTGAGAGAATGCGATGATTCAAAGGAGAATCTTTAAGCAGCAAATGGGATTGATCTGGAACACAATACTCACACACACAATGCGAATATCCAGGTCCTGATATAATGAGTAATTCAATTAGAGTTTGGCAGACATTTACTGAGATTACCATCTGAATGTCCACCTATAATAAATATCCTGTAATTCAAGTTTATAAAATCTGTCACTCTCAGTTCAAGTTAGAAACTCACATCATCCCCTCCTCGTGACCCAGGATTACTGTACATATTACCCTTGAGGACAACAGCAGTCAACTCAGAGGGAAATCTGTGGGTTTCTCTGAGATTCCAACTTGAGATCTCATGTGACTGAACACAGCAGTTCTTTGACACATTGGAAAAAATGATCCAAGCGTCAGTGAGATATGGGGAACAAGAATGACTTTCTTTTCTTTCATTCTGTGCTGCCGCTCTGCCTCATCAATAAGACATGGGTGTGAAAGGCTAATGCCTAATGATGGGCAAGTTGTCTCCATCCTGAGCAATGGGTAGGAAGATCCTCTCAATGACTCCAAAGTGTATCCCTAAAAAGATAGCAACTCTGCCAGCTTCCCACTGCCCAGTGCTGCCAGTAAATGTTTGGAAGAATGGGAAGGGGGGATATCTCCTAGGAAAGGCATAAATGTAAAGGTCTAAGAGGATTATGAAAAGAGAGAGATGCACAGGAGAAGGGGGCAACAAGTTATAAGATGGGGTGTAACTTGGGAAAATGGGATGTTGCTCATTTTGGAGGAGATAATAAAAGAACAAAGTACTATTTAAATGGTGGAAACTGTAGAAAGCTGCACAACAAAGGGACCAGGGGTAATTGTTCAGGAAACACAGAAAGCGACCACACAGTTACAACAGGGAATCAGGAAGGGGAATCGAATGTTTTGTTTCAAGGGTTTTCAGTGTTAGAGTTTGGAGTATATACCTGAGAGTAACGTGTGGAAGTGCTGGTGAGACCACCATATCTGCAGTAATGAGAGCAGTTTTGATCCCTTTAGATAAGGAAATGTGTCACTTTATTGGAGGCATTTCAGGGAAGATTCAATGAGATGATCCCTGGTTTGGAGGGATTATCTATTAAATAAAGACTGAAAAGGTTGGGACTCTACTCACTGGATTTTGGAGAAAGAGAGGTGATCTCATTGAGACAGGTGGGATTCTTAAGGGGTTTAACAGGATAAATACTGATGTGTCTGAGGGTAAATACTGAGAGAGGAGTCTGAAAACAGATTCTGAGTCACGGAATCTGTTTTGTATTCAAGTTTAAGGCGACACGGACGCGGGTAAGGGGTTTCAGTAGCAATGGAGCTGGGGTGAGATGGAGAAAAGCAACGTTTAAGAGATTGGAATTCCTGGTGTTGTGATTGTGTGGATGTCTGATCAGAAGGTCACCTTGGGGTCAGATATAACAGTAATATTGTGAAGAGTGTTGTGCTGCCTCAGAGTTCCCAGTGAGAGGGAGGGGCTCAGCAGAAAGATAAAAGTAAGGCAACGGATTTAACGGTGACATTGTTTCATTGGAGGAAACTGCAGCTAATCGAATAATGGGAATGTGAGAAGCAGTTTGATAACTGAGTAACAGTGGAGTAATGGAGAGGGATGATGGGGAGGGAGAGCTGGGTATCGTCAGGGTACACGTCAAACCTAACTCAGTGTTTTTGGACCTCCTGGCACGACGAACGTGAGATACAGGATACAGGAGATACAGGAGAGACCAAGGATAGATCGTTGAGGGACACCGAATGCAAGGAATTCAGAAAGGAAAGGGAGAGTGGAGATGGAGCAGGATTTTCCAACAACGGTGAGATCAAATATTAGTTTTTCACAAAATGGGACAGAAGGACATAACCAAAAAAGACCAACAGACAGAACAAGGAACAATATCTATAAATTGGTGAGGGGGGGGGGGGGGAGGTGATGAGGCGGCAGCAGAGGAAAGAGAGTTGGAAAGTTTTTAAGTGAGATTAGGGTAAAGGGTCAAAGTGAGCTCTGATAAGGCTTGACAAGACATTGGAGAAAGATGTAGGTTTAGGACAAAAGCCAGGAACACCACGTGCGGCAGTTTGGCTCAGTGGGCTAGTGGGAGGGAGAGAAACATCAGATCGGATTATCTCAGTCTTCGTGACAGAGAAACTCCATGTTCTCCTCAAACGTTGTTGGAGGGAAGGATGGAGGAGACAGGACGGTGGACAGTGTTTTACAAAGAAACAAAACCAGGGTTAGTGATATTTAAAATGAGTGAACAAACCTGATGTATTTAGCTTTTATTCAGAATATTTAAACAAAGGACTGAAGTCCTGGTTCGAATCCCATCTTGACAGATGGTGGAATCTAAATTCAAGAAGAAAAAACAACATATTAGGAATCTCCTGATCTCCATGAAGCCATTGTCAATGGCAAAAAAATCCTGCCAACCTGACAGCAGCCCAGCCAGCTACTCAGTGTATTAATCACTGCAAAGTCTCAACAAAGGAATGAAACTGGATGGACCAGTTGGATACTAACACGGCACCAGAAATTACAACCACAGAATCAGCCCTCTCGATGGTGCAACCTCCTCCTCATTAACATATGGTTTTTGGTGCCAAAATGTGGAGAGCTGTCTCACAGACGAGTCAAGGAAGAGCCTGACATAGTCATACTCACGGAATCATCCCTTCCAAACAATGACCAGACACCACCATCACCATCCCGAGATATCGAGAGTGTGGTCCTGGAAAAGCAGTCAAGTAGCATCCGAGGAGCAGGTGAATCGACGTTTCGACCGTCATCCCTTCATCAGCCTGACGTGCTGTGCTTTTCCAGCACCAGACTCTTGACTCTGAACTCCAGCATCTGCAGTCTTCACGTTCTCCCGAAATCTCTGAAATCTCAGATATGTCGTGTCCCACCAGCAGGTCAGACCAGGCAGTGGTGGTGGCACAGACAGGGACGATTTGCCCTGGGAATACCCAGCATTGACTCTAGAGACCAGGAAGTCACATGGCTCCTGCTGATTACCACGTACCGTCCTCCCTTGACTGATGAATCACTTTTACTTCATGTGGAACAATATTTGGAGGAAGCACTGAGGAAGTAAAATGGTGTCAAACGTACTCTGGGTACAGGATTTCAATGTCCACAATCGAGACTAGCTCTGCAACAGAATTACTGACTGAGCTGGCCAGGTCCTGAAGGACATAGCTGCTCAACTGAGTCTGCAGCAGGTGGTGAGGGAACCAACAAGAGGGAAAAACATACTTGATCTCACTGTTATGAACTGACCAGCGGCAGATACATCTGGCCATGACAGTATCAGTACGAGCGACCATCACACATTCCTTTTGTAGACACAAGTTTTGCATTAAAGTTCAGAGTACCCGCCCTTGTGTTGAGTGGCACTATCATCGTTCTAAATGGGATAGACTTCAAAGAGATGTAGGATCTCAAACTGGATATCTCTGAGGGACTGTGGGACATCAACAGCAGCAGACGTGTACTCCAGCACGATCTGTAATCTCATGGGTTTGTAAATCCTGCTCTCACCCACAACAATGGACAGTAAAGGAGGGCATGCCATGAGCAGCACCAGGCAGACCTAAAAATGCAGTGCCAACCTGGTGAAGGTATCAAACAGAACTACCTGCACATCAAACAGCATCAGCAGCAAGCAACAGAGCTAAGTGATCCCACAACCAATGCAACAGATCGGAGCTCTGCAGTTCTGCCACACCCAGTTGTGAAAGGTGATGGACAATTAAACAACTCACTGGAGGAAGCATCACAGAAATCACGACCCTTACTGATGGAGGGGCCTCACACATCCATGCACCAGATAAGATGACAGCATTTTCAGCAATCTTCAACTAGATGTGCAAAGTGGAATGATCCATCTCAGCCTTCTCCAGTGGTTTCCAACATCACAGATGTTATTTTTTAAGCCAGTTCGATTCAGTGTGAATAACATCAAGAAATGGTTAAATAGTGCAAAGGCTACGGGCCCTGCTAATATTCTGGCAATAATACTGATGGTTTGTGCTCCAGAATTTGCCACCCACCAAGCCAAGTACCGCTCCAGCATTGGCATCTACCGACAATGTGGAACATTGCCCAGGGAGGTTCAACACAAAAACACAGGGCAATCAAACCCAGGCAATTTCCATCTATCAGTCCACACTTGATCAGCATTAAAGTGATGGAAAATGTCATCAACAGGGTTATCAACCAGCAGCTGCCCAGCAACAGCCAGCTGAGTGACACTCATTTTAGGCTCCACCAGGGCCACTCAGCTCCCGATTGTGTTACCGCCCTGATTCACAATCTGGCAACCAGCTGAATCCCAGAGGCAAGATGAGGGTGATAACTCAGTCCCACTCCAAGACCACTATTTCTAGCTGATTCTACCATTGTCTCAGCTCATATACTTTCATCCACCTTGTGTTACCTCCAGACTTCATTTTCCAAACACACTCAGGGCCTGCTTCCCACATTCAACCTCCCTGTAATTTCAAGAAAGTCTAATTCTCAGTTTGTTGATTCATCAAAAGGCTCCTAATTATAATCAACAGCATACAGCTATAGAGATGTACAGCAAGGAAACAGACCCTTCGGTCCAACCCGTCCATGACATCCAGATACCCCAACCCAATCTAGTCTCACCTGCCAGCACCTGGCCATTATCCCTCAATTTAAATTTCTCACACTTGATTTAATTCCAGCCTGTGATAATCCCTAGCTCCGTGCACCTCACACACTTTGAGACCATTTTCTTCGAGACTCCCAACCATTTGTTAATTCGTTACTTTACCTGTGTGGCTGTTTCTACAGTTGCTGAAGCAGCTTGGTCTGAAATTCGCAGCCAAAACCTCAGAGGTCTGCTTTCCACCTTTAACACATCCCTCAAAACCTGCTTTTTGGCAATGCTTTTGGTCACCTGACCTAATATCTCCATCTTTGGCCTGATGTATAGAGTTCTCAATAGTTTTTTTGTGAAATTATAAGCATGATAATAAAAAGACAAACTGTTGTTGATTTGATCACTGTTGCTGAATGAATAATCTATAATGCCACTTACCCAACCACATTGTGGGAGCACCTTCACCACACAAACTGCAGCTGTACAAGAAAGTCAAATGTCACCATCTCCACAAGCAACAGGGCTTTGGCATTAACCACTGGTATCTGTGGAAGGAGAAACACAGTTGATGGTTCAGTGAGTGCAAAATGGATTACAGGGAATGAAAATGGTGCAGAATTTGATAGTCAGAAATGGAAGGAAAATACACTTGCTTGTTGGAAAAAAGAATTCTTGAGTGTCAAAAATATTCAAGAAAAAGTAATCTGATAATAGAGCAGTACATGGTCAGGGGCTGGGCCGCAGTGAAAAACTCATTTACAAAGGGTCTATAAAAGTAATAATACAGTACTAAACAGACCAAAAATACACCCATGGTTCGAGACTGAGGAAGCGAGATCTTGACAAAGTGGTCATGAGGGAGCCCAGAGGTGAATCAGAGCAGTATTGGCTGCTGTGGTCCCAATGACTCGAGACGAGAGAAAGGCTGCACATGCGCCTGGCTGCACCTTGCCCTCTACAAAGATGACGGCGGTGCACATGTCCAGTGAGCCATTGTCCCGAAAAAAGATGGCGGCACTTCGTCAGGCCTGCAGCCGCGCTGAGGCAATTCCCCATTGCCTGCAAACACGGGACTGGGACGTTCAAATTTGTGTTTTCCGACGGCCACAATTTGTTTGTAAAAGCTCTCCGTTCATAGCAACACAGTTTTTCTCCCGTTTCCCTGTTTATTTCTTTCCTTACCGTATCTTTTCTCTCCATAACTTCCCGAGCATTCGAGGGTGATCACATGGTTTAGTTCAGCTCCGCCCTTCATTCACTTTGATTGGTTGGAGGACCAACATCCCGCTCGGTTCCCCAGACCCGCCCTCCGTACTTTCATTGGTCCCGTTCTGACATCAATCACACGAGGGTCGCTTTGTTAGCTCGAGCATGCGCAGTGTGTCGTGCTTTAGCTGATATGTTGGGTAATGTGATGGGAGAGTTTGCTGAGGGCAAGAATTCCCTTTGTGTGAGCTCTGCAGTAGATTTCCTTTATTCATGGAGGGAATTGCCTTCCCACTCATGACTGTGTAGCTGTGATTGATGAATCAATGCCATCTGAATCAGTACATAAACACCCCATTTTCACTCCCTTTCACAAACATCTGAGATCTTTAGCACATTGTATCACTCTTCTTTGGAAACAAAAAAACATGAAATGGAGCCGCAAGGTCATTCCCTTCAGCTTCATCCCTCATTCTATCTGATCATGGCTTGGCAAACCCAGACCTCAACACCTCTTTTGCTTGATCCGCATAGCCATCAACTGCTCAATATTTCAAAAATCTATCTGCCCTCTTTTCAAATAATTTGAGACAGAATCATAGATTCCCTATTATGTGGAAACAGGCCCTTCAGCCGAACAAGCGAGAACAACCCTTCCGAAGAGTAACCCAACCATTCCCCTCCCACATTTAACTTTCACAATTGTTTGGGCAATAAATTTCTAGCCATTCACTGAGAGGAAAAATTCTTTCATTTTTCTAAAATGAATGTTCCCTTATGTAATATCCCCTGGTTTGAGACTTCACTGCTGCTAGAAGATCTAGTGAACATCTACCCTGTCAAGCTCCTCAGAATCTTGTTTCCATAAGATCACCCCTGAATATCTATTCTTGATAGGTCAACCCTTTCATCCTCAAAGCAGCTAAGTGAATCTTTTCTGAATGGTCTCCGATGTTAGTTTATCCTTTACTAAATATGGGAGCTAACATTGTATACAGTACTCCAAGTGAGGTCTCAGCAACAGCCCGTGTGGTTAACCAATCCTCAGTCCATGATAATACATCACCCCGATACCATGAGCTCCTACATTGTGCGATTAGCTTTTATGTAGCACTTTATCATTTACATTCTTAAAATCCAAATACAGAACATCATTGGATTGCCCTTTATCAATCCTGCTTGTTATCTCCTCAATGAACTGTTGTAAATTTGTCAAATATAGTTTCTCTTTCACAAAACCCAGTCTACCATGTTTAATGATAAACTTTTCTAAATGTCCTGCAATTTCTATCTTTAATATTCGACTCTGGAGATTCTTTCAGTAGATTTGCTAAGTATGATTCCCCTCTCTTAAATCCATGCGGACTCTGTCCAATCCTGTCACTATTCAGTAAGAAACATGACTGTATTGCAATATAGTTAGTAAATGTTTCTGTATTTATTTTTAAAAATTGATTACTTATAAATGCTGGACCCATGCAATATCAATGAATTAGTGACTCTGAATTTGGGTTATAATGTGTTTTTTGTTAATTCGTTTTCGGACTGTGTTATGCAGACAGCACCAAGTGATCACTCTTAATTGTGAGTAACTTTGAAAATAATATTTTTTTAAAATGACATCCAAAATGCTGCCTCATTATTGTGCAAGGAGGATTTTGTATTCAATATTGTGCAGATAAAATTGAACAGATTTTTGCTGCAATTTGACCAGACTGCAGGTTACACCAAAGTGGCAACTCCGTTGTCAAATTCTTACTTGACCCTGCCCAAGGCGTTACTGATGGGACTTCACTTTGCCATTCTTGTTCA
Organism: Chiloscyllium punctatum; assembly: GCF_047496795.1. Taxonomy (NCBI): domain Eukaryota; kingdom Metazoa; phylum Chordata; class Chondrichthyes; order Orectolobiformes; family Hemiscylliidae; genus Chiloscyllium; species Chiloscyllium punctatum. The sequence continues at coordinate 52,380 of NW_027310415.1, forward strand.
CCAGATTTATTTCCAGGTTTAATTATATAATCATTCGACAGCTTGTAATTTTAGACAACTTCTCTTTTAGGTACATATGTAACAATCATACTGAAATGTTGCACTGAATGGTACCAAATCTAATATTAGACTCTAATCTGATAGTAACATGCTCTGACCCTTCTACATATGTATTGGCATAAGTCTATGCCTGTTATTTTTCTGCAGCCTGTGATTCCTGATGAAGGGCTTATACCGAAACATCAACTCTCCTGCTTCTCGGATGCTCCCTGACTTGCTGTGCTTTTCCAGCATGACACTTTTGTGCAGTATCAGTGCCTCACCTTTAGAGTATTCCCAGATATCGCGCAGCTGCAGTATTTTGTTTTGCACTCAGCTATATGTTGTTCTCACTCGTTTCTTTGTGAAAGATTACAAAATTAACTTGGATGAATGAACTTATGATTTCTTTAACCAATGTTGGGAGAAAAAAAAAAGTCAGTATTTCAAGTGCTGATAAAGTAAAATAAACTGATAATCAGGAGAAAGGTTTTAAGATGGATATGCAACAAATGCTGGCAAATGGAACGAGATTAATTTAGGACATCTGGTCAGCATGGGCAAGTTGGACTGAAGGGTTTGATTTCGTGTTATACAACTGTGACTTCATTCTCTCAATTATTCAAGAAGTTGAATACTTCGAGGAGGAAAAGGAGAATTTATGGAGAGAATGTACTTGAAATGACGATTGAGTTTTATCAAACTCACATTGTTTCATGACCTTTACCTCTGGGTTCTTCAATGAACAAACTTGTTTTATTATCTGAATAACTATGTATCAGGTGATTTGTTTAGCCCAAAATATTTCGTTCAGATCTGGTGAACTATTAAGAAATGTTCAGGATTAAAATTTAGGCAGCGTGATTGTTAAGCAAGAAAAGGTAAGCGTTTTACTCCCACTGAATTATTGCTCTATAAAAGATAACAAGCTTTTTATCTTTTCTGAGCACTGAATATATGGAAGTCAATTCTGAAGGAAAGAATCCTCGTCGGTAATGTTCCTACATATGTGGAGTAATTGCTTCTGGTCACTCTTCAGGTTATCGAGGCACAGAAAGAAATGAGTTGGCCAAAGTTAACAACATCATTTGGATGGACTTTGCTCATTGGGGAAACTTGCAAGATCTGTAGAAGAAACACGTGTTTCAGAGTGTATGCAATAAACCTGAGAATTGTTATTATTTTCACAGAGCTTGGGACACGACTGGAGCAGCAATCATGCTCGTATTATTTTTTAAATTTCCGAGCTTGCCAAATTATTGTTGGTAAATGCAGGTGACTTCATCAAAGCACATTTCACACGCCCAAGCTAGGAATTTGATCCCAATTCTGTCAGTCCATCCATTCCAATGGATAGCAAGTATTTTAAATGTGAGCACTCCATTTAACTATTTGATTTGAATACTTCAGTGGTTACGTTCTCTTAAATTCTTAATTTCAAATTACTCAATGTGACTTTTTGTCTCCCCTGAATTTGCTAAGCACTGGGCAGTTCTGGAATATTCCAAATATTTACAATAGATGCATTCACACTATTGAAGGCAACTTGGCAGATTTGAATTCCATTCAGGTAGTCAACTGCAATACATAAGTAACATTATGAATTGCTTCCTGTCCACCAACAACGTAAGCCATGTATTAGTGAAACCACAGATTGTCTCCCAAGGATTCCCAAATCTAAACAGTGCATTCCAGATATGCACACTATCACCATCTGGGAGCAGTCTCCCAAAGTGCTCCCAGAATTTACAAAGCGCATACACTGCCCTCCAAACCTAAATCTGCTGTCACAGGCTTCTCTCTTATTGCAGACAATGACATTTATTGTCCAGTTCTTTAACAACAAATGATTTTACAAACAATTTATAAAATACTTTACGTCCTGAAGAAATGTGATGTCAGCCCTTTGTAGAAGTGAATGGAAAGTGTGATGTTTGCTTGACCTTTGGCTCTATGTATCAGATTGAACTGACCCTTTAGCAAGATATGGGATGTTTTAAAAAGCAAAGATTATGCTCTGGTATTTAAATGTTCAATCAGGTTTAATAAAAATCCTTCCAAAAAATGAGTTTGACTTCAGCTCCTTTAAAGAGATATGCTCTTGGCCTTCAATTTTGTGACATGTGATCATTCTTTGGTCAAGGTGGCTGTGTGTAACACTGCAGGATGTTGTGCTGAAGTGCCTCATTGGGTGGATGAGCTTTATTACTGGTGTAACCGGGCTAATTTTGAGATGAAATATTATTTTGAGTTAAGTCTTGTTATTAAACTGAGACGTGCTTTGTGTAACTCAAGTGTGGAAACTATGCTCATGTTTGCAATGAACCTTTCACTTTTAGTGATTAGTATTTTCAGATCTGTTTTGTAAATAAAGTTCACTCTAGAAAGCACAGTACTGGAGAACCGCAGGTCCAGCAGCGTCTCAGAGGGGAATAAAACATTGGAAGCTCCAAGTCTCATGACCATTTGTCCGTTCAGACGAAGAGTCACTGAAATTGAAATGTATCATTATTTTTCTCTTCACCGATGCACTCAGCATGTGTTGTGTTTCTCCAGCACTTTATTTCTGGGGTTCAGATCTCTAGCACCTACAGTTTATTGTTTTGTTATCGATCCTATGATTTAACTTGGGGAGCGAGTGGCAGCAACTGTGATCAACGAGGATAAAACTCCCCAACCATGAAAAAAAAAACACATATTTCTTTATACTTTGCAAAATATGACTGTAATTAAGAAATGCAATTAATCTGAATGCAAGATGGTATACCACCTGCCTTGTCTCAAACGTGCTTCTCATCTTTGAGGACTAATCTGTCAGAATTTTGTTTGCTTGCTTCCTTTGAGATCACAGTCCACAAATGTCCCAGTTCCTATTCCTGGGCCGGGCCCGGTTACCACATTGCAGTGGGGTGGGGAGTTTTGTGTCAGCCTGAAGTTTTTTTTAAGAGCAATATTGCGGGTTGAAGTTGACGGTTTTGACGTATATTGCGTCATCAAACTTGGAGGAAATCCTTCCGAATGTATTGATTAACTGGACTGAGCCTGTTTAAATGCTGCCCTGTTAGTAGTGCTGTAATATTCTTATTAATAATCACGCAACACCAGGTTATATTCCAACTGGTTTAATTGGAAGCACACTAGCTTTCGGAGCACGCTCCTTCATCAGGTGATTGTGGAGGGCACAATTCTAAGGCTCAGAATTTATAGCAAACATTTAGTGTGATGTAACTGAAATTATCCATTGAAACATATCTTGATTGTCTGATCAGTCTTTCATCTGTTCGAATATCATGATAGTTTCACTTCCTTCATGTGTAAATCACAAAACCTTTTTTTAAAAGTTGCATTCCTGACAGTAGGCCCATCACATCATTCATTGTATTCATCACTACACAGTCTCAACAAAGGAATGAAACTGGATGGACTACATTACATCTACCAATGCACTGGAAAATACAACAACACAATCAGCCCTCTTGACCCTGCAACTTCTGTCTCACTGTGGGCCGAAACAGCAGCAGAACTGTACTCCAGCCCAATCTGAAATCTCATGGCCTGGTATATTCCCCATTCAACCATCAACATCAAGCCAGGGGATTGACCCTAGTTCAATGGAGAGTTCTGCAGGGCATGCCTGGAGCATACAAGGCATACATAAAAATGAGGTGCCAACCTGGTGAAGCTACCCAACCTGCATGCCAAACAGTGCAAGCAACACCAAATAGAACTATGTGATCCAACTATGTGATCTGAGCTCTGCAGTTCTGCCACACCGCGTCAGGAATGGTGATGGGCAATTAAACAACTTACTGCATGAAGCATCACAGATATACCCACCCTTTCAGATGAAGGGTCTAACACATCCATGCAACAGACAGGACAACAGCATTTGCAGCATTCAGCCAGCAGTGCCAAGTGGATGAGCGTTCTACATTGGTCCCTGACATCACAGATGTGAATCAAATTGGTTGAAAACTTATTTCAAATCAAATTAAGAAATGTAGAAGTCGTGTAAAGGCTGTCAGCCCTACCAACCTTGTGGCAATAATACTGATGGCTGTGCTCCAGAAATTGCTGCCCACCAAGACAAGTCCAACACTGGCACCTACTGACATTGTGGAACATTCCCCAGGGATGTTCAACACAAAACCGCAGGACAGAGCAAGCCCAGCAAATTTCCCTCCATCAGTCGACACTCGCTCAGCAGTGAAGTGATGGAAGGTGTCATCAACAGTGCTGTCACACAGCTGCTCAGCAATAACCTTCTGTGACACCCAGTTTGGCTTCTGCCAGGGCCACCCAGCTCCTGATCTTGTTACAGACTTGATTCACAAACTGACAAACAGGCGAATTCCAGAGGTGACGTGAGGGTGATAGCCCAGTCCCACTCCAAGACCACTATTTCGACTTCAGTGATATCATCTGAACTCACCACAGTCTCAGAACATTTTCTGACACTCTCATTCATTCATTTTGGTAACTCTAGATTTCATAATCTGAACCCACTCCTGGCCAGCATCCCACAATCACCCTCACTATAATATCCAGAATATTGAAAACTCTACCGCCCAAGTGCTCACTTGTAACAGAACTTGCTGATCCATCAAAAGGCTCCCATTTATAAGCAACAACAATTTACTTTCACACCCTTGACTTAATTCCTGGCTGTAATCATTCCTATCTCCCTGCACCACACACCCTTTCATATCTCAATAAATCATTTTAGTTTAGACTCCCAATGATGTGTTTATTTTTGAGTTCAGCTGTGTGACTGTTTCGATAGATTCCAAGGCAACGTGGTCTGGAATACCCTACGTCTAAGATCTGCTTTCTTCCTTTAAGGAATTCCTGAAAAATTGCTTCTTTGGCAATGGTTTTGGTCACTGGACATAATATTCTCCAGCTGTGGCCTTATGTCAAAAGTTCTCAATATTTTTGTGAAATTAAAAACATGTTGATTTCTTCTGAAGAGTAGATATCTTCTACTCTTCACTAACGCTAAGTGAATAATCTGTAATGTCTCTTAGCCAACCATGTTGTGGGAGCGCCTTCAGCATTCAAACTGCATCTGTACAAGGAATTCAAACACCACCCTCTCCACAGGCAACAGGGCTTTGCCAATGATCACTGGCATCTGTGGAAGGAGAAATACACGTGATGTTTCAGGGAGTGCAATATGAATTATAGGGAATGAAATTATAGGTGCAGAATTTGACTGTCAGAAATGGAAGGAAAATCCACTCACTATTGGAAAAAAGAATTCTTGACTGTCAAAGATATTGTGAAAAAACATCTTGATAATGGAGCAGCATACGGTCCGGAGTTGGGCAGCAGTGGACAATCCATTTACAAAAATGTCTGTGAACGTAGTAGTAAAATACTAAACATGGCAAAAATACACTCATGTGAGGCTGAGGAAGCTAGATAACGAACAAGTGGACATCAAGGATCCCAGAGGTGAATCAGAGCAGTGTTCACTTTTATGATCCCACAGTCAGAGATATCCAGCACAAGAACAGACTCTTCAGTCCAATCCATCTATGCAAACCAGATATTCTAACCTAAACTATTCACATTTGCCAGCACTTGACCGAAATCCCTCTGAACCCATCCGATTCAAATGCCTTTTTAATGTTACAATTTTGGTTACCCTTAAGGCTCCTTTTGAATTTTCCTCTCTCACCCTAAACCTATATCCTCTCGTTCTGGGCTCCACCACCCCAGGGTAAACACCTTGTCTATTTACGCTATCCATGCCCCTCACGATTTTATAAACCTCTTCAACATCACACCTCAGCCTATGACACCCCAGGGAAAATGGCCCCAGCCTGTTATGCGTCTCCATGCAACTCAAATCCTCCAACCCTGGCAACATCCTTTAAAAAATCGATTCTCAAACCTTCCACGTTTCAGTGCCTCTTTCTGATAATAGGGAGACCGGAATTGCACACAATATTCCAAAAGTGGCCTAACCAATGTCCTGTACAGCTCCTTTACTCAATGCTCTGACCAACGAAGGGAAGAATCCCAAACAATTTCTTCACGATCCTATCTTCCTGTGACTCTACTATCAAGGAACTATGAACATGCACTCCAAGGTCTCTTTGTTCAGCAAGACTCTCCAAGACCTTACAATTCAGTTTGTGAGTCCTGCTCTGATTTGCTTTTCTAAAATGCAGCAACTTACATTTATCTAAATTAAACCCAATCTGCCACTCCGTAGCCCATTGACCCATCTGATCAATATCCCATTGTATTCTGAGACAACCTTTATCACTGTCCACATTACCTCCAATTTTGGGGTCATCTGCAAACTTACGAACTGTACAGGCTCTGTTCACAATGGATGAAGAAACAAATCCAGAAAAAAATCCATTTCTCTGGGTTTGAATGTGCTCTGTGTAAATCCTGCCCTATGACTCTCTACCAGGGAGGGTTGCACACACACACCTCTGAACTTTGCCCCTGACAAAGCTGGCAGCTGCGCACGTGTCCAGTGAATCTTTGCTCTGAATAAAGATGGCGGCGATCACACGATGAGGTTATTTTCCAGTTTACTGCAAAAACAGGACTGTAAGTTTCAAATTTATATTTTCCGATGTGCACCAAATGTTTGTAAAATCTCTCAGCCCATACCAACACCATTTCTGCCCAACTTCCTGCTGTTTATTTCTCTCCTTACCAACAGCTCTCCACCCACCCACGCCCATAGTGAAGATGATCACGTGGTATAGTCTAGTCCCATCCCTCATTTACTCTGATTGGGCGGAGGACCAAATGCCCCACCAGGTCCTCCAGCTGTGCCCTTGCCTTTCCATTGGTCTTCCGCTGACATTAACTACCTGGGGCCCATTGTTGCCTCCAGCATGCGCACTGCTTCGTGCCTTTTGTTGCTGTTTATATGTTACAAGAGTGAGACACAAATTTAAAAATCACACAACCACCTGATGAAGAAGCTGCAAAGCGAGTGCTTCCAAATAAACCTGTTGGACTATAACCTGGTGTCCTGCGAATTTTAATTTTGTCCATCCTAATCCAACACCAGCACCTGAAAGCCAAGAGTGCGGGAGGAATGCAAAATATAACAACAAAAGAACTAGGAACAGGAGAAGGCCGTCCTGACCTTTGAGCTTGCTCTGCCATTCATTAAGATCATGGCTGATCATTTCGTGGACGCAGAACCATTTCCCGACATTCTCACCACATCCCTTAATTAATTAGTTATTTCTTCTTTTTAAAAAGTTACCTTAGCTTTAAAAACGTGTACTGAATTAGCATCAACTACTTCCCTGGGCAATGAATTCCATCGAGGTCAAGAAGTTCCTTTTCAATTCAGTCCTAAATTTGCTGCCTGTAATCTTGAGGTGATGCCCTCTTGTCCTGGCTTCATCTGCCAGTGGAAACATTCTCTCTACTTCTGTTTTATCCATTCCATTCATTATTTTATATGTTTCCCATTCTTCTGATTTCCAATCAATATAATCCCAATCTCTTCAGTCTCTGTTAAGCCAACCCCCTCAACTCCGGAATCAACGTCGTTATCTTCCTCTGCACCCCTCTAGTGCCGGACATCCTTGAGCAAGTAAGGAGACAGAAACTGCATGCAATACTCCAGGTGTGGCCTCACCAGCACCCAATACAGCTGGAACATAACCTCTGCTTTTAAACATGATCCCTTCAGCAATGAAGGCCAAAATTCCATTTGCTTTCCGAATTGATTGTTGTACCTGGTGACCAACCTTCATGTACAAGGATACTCAGGTGCCCCTGCATAGCAAATGATGCAACTTTTTAAAATTCAAGTAATAATCTCTTTTTAATGTTACTCCATCCAAATAGTATGACTTTACATTTATGAACATTCTATTCCAAATGCCAGCCCATTGCCCACTCACTCAATGTGTCTCGGTTCCTCTGCAAAGTTTCACAGTCCTCCGCACACTTTGTTCTGCTACTCATCTTAGTCTCATATGCAAACTTTGACACCCTACATGTGGTCGCCAACTCCAAATCATCTGTATCAATTCTAAATAATCGCAGTCCCAACACTGATCCCTGAGGCACACTATTAGTCACTGATTGCCAGCCAGAATCGTACTCATTTATCCCCACACTTTGCTTCCTGTTTGTCAACCAATCTTCTATCCATGCTAATACTCTACTTCTAACGCCATGCACCTTTATATTATGCAACAACCTCTTGCACAGCACCTTGTTGAAGACCTTTTGGAAATCCAGGTACACCGCATCCATTGGGTCCCCATTGTCCAACTCGCGCGAAATGGCTTCATAGAATTCCAAAAGATTTGTGAAGCATGACCTGCCCGACAAGAACCCATGCTCTGTCTGTCCAATGGGACAATTTCTATAGAGATTCCCTGCTATTTCTTCCTTGATAATAGGCCCAAGCATCTTTCCCACTACACAGAATAAGCTAACTTGTGTATAATTCCCCACCTTTTGTCCACCTCCTTTTCAAAAACGTGGCATCACTTTTGCTGCTTTCCAATCTGCTGGGACTGCCACAGTGTCCAGTGAATTTTGGAAAATTACTGCCAGTGTATTTGTTATTTCTGCTGACATCTCCTCTAGTATCCTGGGATGCATTCCATCAGGGTCAGAAGACGTTTCAGTCATTAGCTCAATTAACTCCAACAGTCCAACACTAGCTGTTCCGTAAGAATGATGGTTTCCAAATCCTCACCTATCTTTGTCTCTTTGCTAATTATTGGCAAGATATTAGTTTCCTTCACTGTGATATCCCATAATTAAATGTTCCTTCTCATTTTCCAAAGGACCAACGTTTACTTTAGGCACTCTTTTATTCAATATAAAATTTTGCTATCTGTCTTTAGGGTCTGTGCTAGTTTATTTTTCACATGTTCTATCTTACTTTTCTTTATCGCTCTTCTCTTGCTTTCTGTTGACTTTTAAAGTTTTCCCAGTTCGAGTTTCACGCTGTTTTTAGCCACTTTGCATGCCTTCTTTGAAGCACAGGACCCAGGTATTAGATTTTATCTTCACACTCTCCATATGTATTCTAAATTCAACCATACAGTGATCACTTCTTTCAAGAGGATCCCTAACTCTGAGGTCATTAATTATTCCTGTCTCATTGCACAGGGCCAGATGCTGGATCGATTGCTCCCTTGTCAGTTCCATTTCATACTGTTCAAGAAAACTATCATGGATACACTTAATAAACTCAAGGCTACGCTGACTGACCTGGTTCGACCAAACTACATGTAGATTAAAATCATCCATGATAATCGCCATACCATTTTTACAGACAATAGTTATTTCTTTGTTTATTGCCCATCCCAATGTGATGTTATTATTTGGTAGCCTGCACACCACACCTGTCAGTGACGTTCTTGTTTGAATTTTGAATGCATCATTACTGTTTCTCCGAATGTACAGCAATAACAACAACTACTTGCCTTGAATGGAATCTTTTACAATGGCAAATCTCCTAAGGTGCTTCATGGATGAACAAAACATTGATTAAAGAGAATGATTTAAAAATACATCTTAAAGGAGGACAGAGAAGGTAAGGGAGGGTATTCCACAGACTTCTGCCCTTGACAGTACCATTCGTGGAGTGATGCAGGTGGGGTGGGTTGGAAAGGGAACGTGCAAAGGGGAAATGGAGAGCACAGGCAATGCATAAGGTCTTAAGGGCAGAGGAGGTTCCAGACTGAGTCTGTCTGCCTCATGGAGTTTGAAGCACTGCAATGGGTCCAGGCATGTCATGATAGTCGAGGAGAGTATAACGGTGGCTGAGAGAACTTTTGATGAGGACGATTCTCCTGAGGTAGTGTGGGCTGAGGTTAGAAACAGAAGAGGAGAGGTCACACTCCTTGGAGTATTTTTTAAATAGGCCTCTGCAGAGTTCAAGGGAGGTGGAAGAGAGGATTAGCAAAATTATTCTGGATAGGAGTGAAAGTAACAGGGTGGTCATTATGGGGGACTTTAGCTTCCCCAAAATAGACTGGAAATGCTAGACCTCTAATACGTTGGATGAATCGGTTTTTATCCAATGCGTACAGGAGGGTTTCCTGACATAGTATGTTGAAGGGCTGACAAGAGGGGAGGCCACATTGGATCTGGTCCTTGGTAATGAACCAGACTCGGTGTTTGATTTAGTTGTCGGTGAGCACTTTGGAAAGAGTGACCATAATTCAATTAATGTTATTTTAGCGATGGAAAGGAACAAGTACATGCCACAGGTCAAGAGTTATTGATGGGGCAAGGGCAATTATAATGCTATTAGGCAAGAATTAGATGCACAGAATGGGGTAGCAAAATTCAGGGGATTCAGACAATGGAAATGTGGAGCTGGTTTAAGGAACAGATATTGCGTGTCCTTGATAGGTATGTCCCTATCAGGCAGGCGGACGTGATAAGGTAAGGGAACCTTGGTTTACTGCAGAAACTGCATCTCTTGTTATGAAGAAGAAGGAGGCTTAGGTGTTGATGAGGCAAGATGGTTCAGATGAGGCGATGGAGAATTACAGATCAGCTAAGAAGGATATAAAGAGAGAGTTAAAAAGAGCAAAGAGAGGACATGACCAGTTTTTAACACATAAAATAAAGGAGAACCCTAAAGCTATCTATAGGTATGTGAGGAATAAAAAGATGATTATGGTAGGAATAGGGCCAATCACAGACAGAATGGGAAGATGAGTGTTGACCCTGTGGAGATCGGAGAGATGCTAAATGAACATTTCTCATCGGTTTTGATGAGGAAAAGGAGAATATTGTAGAGGAGGAGAATGAGATATGAGATATTAGACTACAAATTATCAAGGTTAGTTATGAACAGGTATTATCAATGCTGGAAGGCGTGAAAATAGACAAGTCCCCTGGGCTGGATGGGATTTATCCGAGGATTCTCTGGGTAGCTAGGGAGAAGGTAGCATAGCCTTTGGCTTGGATATTTGAGTTATCATTGTCTGCAGATTTGGTACCAGACCACTGGAAGATTGCAAATGTTGTGTCCTTGTTGAAGAAGGGCGGTAGAGATGATCCAGGTACTTATAGACCAGTGAGCCTTACTTCTGTTGTAGGAAAGGTTTAGGAAAGGATTATAATAGATAAGATTTATAATCATCTGGCAAACATCAATTTGATTTCAGATAGCTAACTTGGTTTTGTCAAGGGCAGGTCATGTCTCACAAACCTCATTGAGTTTTTTGAGAAGGTCACCAAGCTTGTAGATGAGGGTAGGGCATTTGACGTGGTATACATGGACAAAAGTAAAGCCTTTGATAAGGTTCCACATGGTAGGCTGTTGGAGAAAATGCAGAGGCATAGAAACAAGCCTCACTACGAGAGCAGATTTGTGCAAGCAAATTCGAAGTCAGGTTTGCAGATGGGAAAGCAAGCAAGAAAACTCCTTTCTTGTCCATGTAAAAGGCTGCAGTTGAAGAACAAAGCGGTTTCTCCCCAGTTTCAAACTGGGACCTTTCGTGTATGAGGCGAACGTGATGAGTCCAGTAACTCGTCATGTGCCACCAGGATGTGTTTTGGGACCACTGCAGGTACAGGTGAATGGATTAGGAAATTTGCATACGACACTAAAGTGAGTGTAGTAGTGGACAGTTGGAAAAATGTTACAGTTTGCAAGGGGACTTGGATAAACTGCAGAATTGGGCTAAGAGGTGGCAAATAGAGTTCAATGCATCTAAATGTGAGGTGCTGCACTTTGAGAAGAATAACAGGAAGGCTGAATACTGGGTCAATGGAAAATATCTTGGTAGTGTGGTGTGCAGAGACATATTTGAGTCCATGTACATAGATCCCTGAAAGTTGCCACCCAGTTTGATAGTACTGTTAAGAAGGCAAACGGTGTGTTAGGTTTCATTCGTGGAGGGATTGAGTTCCGAAGTTGAAATACCATACTGCAACTATACAAAACGCTGGTGCAGCCACACTTGGACTACTGTGTTCAGTTCTGGTGCCCATATTTCCGGAAGGATCTGGAAACATTGGAAAAAGGTGCAGAGGAGATTTAACAGAACATTGCCTGATCTGCAGAGAAGGTCTTGTGAGGAAAGGCTGAGAGACTTGAAACTCTTCTCATTGGCAAGAATAAGGCTAGAGGGGTTTTGATAGAGACATACAAGATGATCAGAGGATTAGAAAGGTAGACAATGGAAGTATTTTTCCTAGGATGATGATGTCAGCATGGGGGGAATGGGGGTGGAACCCTGCTCATGACTCCACCTCCATTCCCCCCACTCCAGTTACAGGCTCCGCCCGCACTCCCACCTCCACACCCACACCAGATCCCAGCTCCCAGCCCTGCCGAGTTTTCACCATCCCTCCAGACCTTCCCCTCACTGAGGACGAACGATCAGTTCTTAGCAAAGGCCTCACCTTCATTCCCCTCCGTCCACGCATCAATGAATTTAATACACGCCGTTACGTCGATCAATTCTTCCGTTGCCTCCGTCTCCGGGCTTACTTTCACAATCAGGACTCCTGACCAAATTCCGAGGATCCCTTCGCCCACGTCCAACACACTGCATCCACCTGGGCCCCCCGCGCTGGCCGATTACCTGCCCTCGACATTTTCATTTCCAACTGCCGCCAGGACATTAACCGCCTCTACCCCCCTCCCCCACTCCAAACTCTCACACTCACAACGCGCAGCCCTCCAATCCTTCTGCCACAATCCCAACCTCGCCATTCACCAGCAGATAAAGGGGACGCCGTGGTAGTCTGGGGCACTAACCTTTACACCGCTGAAGCCAAACGCCAACTCGAGGACACCTCTTCCTCCTGCCCCCTCGACCATGACCCCACTCCCCCATCACCAAACCATCATCTCCCAGACCATAAAGAACCTCATCACCTCAGGAGATCTCCCACCCACAGCTTCCAACCTCATTGTCCGGGAACTATGCACTGCCCAGTTCTACCTCCTTCCCAAGGTCCACACGCCTGACCACCCTGGCCGACCCATTGTCTCAGCATGCTCCTGCCCCACTGAACTCATCTCTTCCTACCACGACACTGTCCTATCCTTCCAGTCCAGGAACTCCCCAAATACGTTCGAGACACCACCCTCGCCCTTCTACTCCTCCAAGACTTCCTTTTCCCCGGCCCCTAACGCCTCAACTTCACCATTAATATTCAATCCCTCTACACCTCCATCCACCATGACCAGGGCCTCCAAGCCCTCCATTTGTTCCTCTCCCGACGTCCCCAACAGTACCCTTCCACCGACACTCTCATTCGTTTGGCCGAACTGGTCCTCACCCTTAACAATTTCTCCTTCAAATCCTCCCACTTCCTCCAGACCAAAGGGGTACCCATGGGAACACGTATGGGCCACAGCTATGCCTGTCTCTTTGTTGGTTACGTAGAACAGTTTATCTTCTTTAATTACACCGGCACCCCTCCCCACCTCTTCCTCCGTTACATTGATGACCGCATTGGCGCCACCTCATCAACTTCACCAACACATTCCACCCTGACCTTAAATTTACCTGGACCATCTCTGACACCACCCTCCCCTTCCTGGGCCTCTCCATCTCCATTAATGATGATCGACTTGACACTGATATTTTTTACAAACCCACCGACTCCCACATCTACCTGGATTACACCACTTCTCACCCTACCTCTTGCAAAAATGCCATCCCGTATTCCCAATTCCTCCGCCTCTGCCGTATCTGCTCCCAGGAGGATCAGTTCCACCACAGAACACACCAGGTGAGCTCCTTCTTTAGAGACCGCAATTTCCCTTCCCACGTGGTAAAAGATGCCCTCCAAGACATCTCGTCCACAACCCGCACCTCCGCACTCAGACCCCACCCCTCCAAACGTAACAAGGACAGAACGCCCCTGGCGCTCACCTTCCACCCCACTAACCTTCGCATGAGCCAAATCATCTGCCGACATTTTCGCCACCTCCAAACAGACTCTAGCACCAGGGATATATTTCCCTCCCGACCCCTTTCTGACTTCCGCAAAAACCGTTCCCACCATGACTACGTGGTCAGGTCCACGCTCCCCACAACCCACCCTCCCAACCTGGCACCTTCCCCTGCCACCACAGGAATTGCGAAAACCTGCACCCACACCTCCTCCATCACCTCTATCCAAGGCCCAAAAGGAGCCTTCCAATTCCATCAATGTTTTACCTGCACATCCAGTAATATCATTTATTTTATCCGTTGCCCCGATGCGGTCTCCTCTACATTGCGGAGACTGGACACCTCCGAGCAGAGCGCTTTAGCGAACATCTCCGGGATACCTGCATCAATCAACCCCACCGCCCCGTGGCCCAACATTTCAACTCCCCCTCCCATTCTGCCGAGGACATGGAGGTCCTGGCCTCCTTCACCGCCGCTCCCTCACCACCAGACGCCTGGAGGAAGAACGCCTCCTCTTCCACCTTGCAACACTTCAACCCCAGGGCAACCTTAAAGAGTTTCCTCATTTCCCCTTCCCCAACCTCATCTCAGTTCCAAACTTCCAGCTTAGCACTGTCCCAGTGACTTGTCTTGACTTGTTCTACCTGCCTATCTTCTTTTCCACCCATCCACTCAATCCTCCGACTGCTCCCTCTCCCACTCACACATTCTACTCTATGGTATGTTCTCCCCAACCCCACCATCCTCTAGCTTATCTCTCCACGATTCGGGCTCTCTGCCTTTATTGCTGATGAAGGGCTTGTGCCCGAAAAGTCGATTTTACTGTTCCTCGGATGGTGCGTGAACTTCTGTGCTCTTCCAGCACCACTAATCCAGAATCTGTACCCCACCACATCACTTTGCCCCACAATCGTGGTATCTGGCTGTGCACAAAGAGAAGTGGCACAGTCTGTACTGAGATGCCCTGGGGCCCTGAAACACATGGTAAAGACTAAAATCACCATAGCATTGAGAGCCCCACCACATTGTTTGCAAGTTCTATTGTTTTTACACTGTTCCTGCCTTCCCTTGCTTTTTTTTAAAATAAATACGTTATTACACACACCTGCACAAGCTGTGAAATGAACTCAGGCCTCTCGATCCAAGATTCGGGATGTTTTCACCACATCACAATGCATCGACTGTAACTTCCCTTGTGCCTTAGCCTGCTGAGTCGCGCCTGAATCAACTCTGCAATTGGGAGGAAGGGGTGGAACAGGAGGACCGAGCAGCAGCCGGTTGTCTAACCAGAGTGAGTGAGGAGCGGGGCCAAAGCATTCTCGGAGAGTGAACACTTCAGGATTGATCATTCTCACTATATAGTGGAGCATTAAGCCTCTCCCATGAATCAGTGTCAGATTTTTAAGAAATAGTTGAAATATAAATCGGATAACGTACATTAGGGAGATTTGAACAATCCTTAGATAAACACATGGGTGATTTTGCAATAGTGTAGGGGGACGAGCTGAGAATAATTCATAGGTTGGCGTGAATAATTCACAGGTCGGTTTACACAACTCGAGTAAAAAACTTATTTTCAAACTCCCAGAACGATTGGTAATTTACATTCGTGGCTAGTATGGTTAAGTTGGACCAAACAATCTATTTACATACTAATCATCTCAATGACTGTATCTCGACAGAGCAATTGTTAATGACTGTTATTTTACCCATGATCCTGCGCAGATATGAATATGCTCTGTAAACTCACTGATAACCTCAGACGCACGCACAGTTTGGTTTCCATACAGAGCATGCGCAGTGTCACATTGAACAGGTCACGGAGAAAGATAGAGATGGAGCTGATTTCTCTGGCAGCAGCTGCGATCAGCTTCAGAGAGCGGCGCTCAGAGATGGTGTGTGGCAGCCTCGCTGGGAGAAATGAGCGGAGAGATTTCACAAGTCCTGGATACAGGTTAAAAATAACTCGAAAAAGACCCGGGTAAGGTGGTGGCGGTCTCTGATCAGGGAAGTGGCCCAGAGTCACGGCCGCCATTTGTTTGAGGGAAGAGGGAGCGGGGGCCACCATCTTGAGAAGGTCAAGGTGCAGGAGGGCGGGGCTCTCGGGGTCTGTAGAACAATCAGAGGAAAGGGAAGACCCATTGTTATTGATTAATTCCACCAACACAGCTTCACTGGGCAATCCCGCAGGAATATCCTCTCTCAGTCCTCAGTTTCACCCAATCAGAACCAGCGGCTCTCCTCTTCTCTCAGCTCCCCTTCTGTCCTTCCTGCAGCATCTGGCCCCTGGAACATTGAGCTGCCTGTCCTGTCCCCCCCTCAGCTGTTGTTTCTGTAATACCTGTGATATCCCAGTCCCATCTTGGATTACTTCACTAACGACAGGCATGCACCCGATGGATTTTTCTTAACATCAGCAATTGTGTAATACTCACTTACAGGTTTTTAATTACATCGTTTTGAAGCATTTACTTCACGGACAATGATTTGCAATGGTGGGATTTGAACCTGTGTCCAGAGAACACTTGCTGAGTTTCTGGATAAATTGTCACACAATAATGCCACTTGGCCATCACATCGCCTGCTCACAGGTTGTATATCCCAGTGCAACATGAATCAAAACTCTTTCTTCCTGCACAATTGTTTGAGCCGGCACTCTGGTGATGTGACTCAGTACCTCTCCATGCGGGATCCCTCACAGTGTGGGTCTAATTGCTGCCTCTGTCAGCGTCTCTCACTCTTGAAGCTACTCCAGATCATGAGCGAACTGAATTCTCCACTCCAGAGAGATGAGGCAGCACAGGTCAGGAATGGAGACTGGGATTTTCCAGATGTCTGTGGGATCAGTGCCATTCTATATGTGTTACCCTCAAAGCATTAGTCTAATTCCCATTCTGCCTATTTCTGTGTCTTCTACAGGTACTCATGGAGTTCCTGACTCAATAGACTTGCCAACTGCTGGTTGGGACGATGGTTGGTCAGCCAGAAAGTCAAAGTCAGGGAGGTCGGGAGTCTTCAATAAATCCTGCTGCCAGGTAAGATCATTCCAGTGCACAGAGCAGAAAGTAATAAGGGGGATCCAAACATCACCTAACAAGACATGACATAGAGAAAGTGCTGGAGGGGGAGCACAGTACAGACACACCCCAGGCTCAATCACCATGCCTGCTGCAAGTTTTGTTGTAATGAGACAGCACCGGGAGTTCCCAGTTATCAGTCCAGGCCTGTGCTTTCTTAGGGAGCATCAGAACAACTGAGGGGAAAGCAGGCCTCCCACGAGAGGGTGGGAATGCTGCCTGGGATCTTTCTGTTCCCTATTCCCTCTCCAACACTGTATCTATGGCTTGTATTGTGGACCAGTGTCTTCAATCATTCTAACTCCTATAACAATTCCTATCTCTGTCATCTCCTCCCCTCTCACCAATTATTTCACATATTTGAAACCTCCAGTCCAGATGACCATCCGTATCGCTGTAACTTGCTTCAGTCTCTACAACATGCCTTGTCTCGATAGTCTCCTCCTCCAATAACTGGAGACATCGGGTCTGTTTCTGTGCGGCATGACTCTTCGGCCGAGGTTTCCTAAATGGAATGAGTCGGGTTTGCCTGTGTTTGGCTCATATCCTTTCAAACCTTCTCCTCTCCATGTACCTGCCCGAGTGTCTTTTCCATGTTGTAATTCTACTTGTTTTTACCATTTCCTCTGGCAGTCCATTCCGTCTATGCACCATCCTCTGTGGATAATGTTGCCCCTCAACTCCGTCTTTAAATCCTTGCTGTCTCACCTCACGTTTATGCCTCCTGCTATGGACGCACCTACCCTTGGCAATTCACCTTACTTTGGCCCTACATGGTTTTATAAACCTTTATAACATCACCCCTTGGCCTCCCCTACCCAGGAGAAATATAGACGACAATGTTACCAATATCTCCAACTCATGTACTCAATGCTCTGACCAATGAAGACAAGTGTTTCACATGCCGCATTCAACACCCTGTCACCCTGTGATGCCAGTCCAAGGAACAATGTAACTGCACCCCTTGGTCTCTCTCTTTTCTACAACACTGTCCAGGGCCCAACCATTAACCGTGTTACTCCTCCCTGGTTTGTCTGAACTAAATCCAACACCTGAATTAAATTCCATCTTTCATTCCTTGGCCCACTGGCCCAGTTGATTACCATCCCCTTCGATAACTATATTCCCTGCCCACTCTTGCATTAATCTTGGTATCCATAAACATACTAACAGTGACTCCTATATTTTCACTCAGATTGTTTATGTAAATGGTGCACAACAGTGGTCCCAGCACCAATCCTTACAGCACACTACTGGTCAGAGGGCCCAGTCTGAACAACAACCCTCTCCCACCACCCTCTGTCTCCCACTGTTATCCCATTTTCTATCCAGTTGGCTCGCTCTCTCTGATCCCTTGTGATCTACCCTTACTAACCAATGTATCATGCTACACCCTGAACAAGGGTTTGCTGAAGCCAGAAACAACGTCTGTTGTTCTGCCTTCGTCTATCTTTTTGGTCTCATCTTGAGCAAACTCCATTCAAGTTTGTGAGACATGTTTTCCCATGCACAAAGCCATGCTGGCTGTCCGTAATCAGGCCTTATCTTTCCAAATGCATGTAAGGCCTACCTATCAGTATGACTTCCAACAACTGACCCACCATGATGTCTCACTCATCAGCCTATAGCTCCCTGGCTTTCTCTTGCAGCCTTTCTTAATTAATGACACAACATTATAATTATAGTCAGAGTCATAACGCACTGTTCGGTTAATGCTAACCATACTCTAAAACTGATCTCGTCCCACCTGCCTGTTCCTGGATCATATCCCTTCAAACCGTTCCTATTCCTGTACTAATTCAAATGTCTTATGAACATTGTAATTGTCCCCATGTTCACTCCTTCCTTGGGAAGTTCATTTCACACACAACCCACCCTCTGTGTAACAATGTGCCTCTCATGTCTTTTTTTTTTTAATTGTCCCTCCTCTAAACATAAAAATGTAGTGAGTTGTCTTGAAACTCCCCTGTCCATGGGAACAGACAACTCTCATTAAGTCTATCTATCCCCCTCATGATTTTATAAACTTCGATGAGGTCATCTGTCAACATTCAGGTTTCAGTGAAAAATACCAACCTATTCAGCCTTTCTTTATACTGAAGCCTTTCGTACCCAGCCACATCCCAGTAAATCTCCTCCCAACCCTTTCCAGCTTAATAATATCCTTCTTATAACTGGGCGACCAGAACAGGACACAGTATTCCAGAAGAGGCCTCACCAATGGCCTGTATAATCTCAATATGACTTCCAACTCCTATATCCAAATGACTGAGCAATGAAAGCAAGTAAGGCAAGCACCTTTTTTTAAACTATCCTGTCTCTCCATGTTGCAAACTTCAAAGAATTATGTAGCTGAACCCTGAGGTCCCTCTGTTCTACAACACTACCGAAGGTCTTTCCATTAATTGTATAAGTCCTGCACGTGTTTGTTGTACAAAATGCATTACCTCGCATTTATTCAGATTGAACTCCATCGACAATTTTTCAGCCATTCACACATTTCATCAGGATCCCTTTGTAATCTCAGAAAACCTTCTTCACTGTCCACAATGCCACCCTCCAGTCTATCAGCCTATCATACATAGCTCTCTATGGTACAAATATCTCTGCTAGGGTGCCTACAATTTCTTCACCAGCTTCCCACAATGTCTTGAGATCCATTTGATCAGGTCCTGGGGATTTATCTACCTTTGTGTTTTAAAACCTCCAGCACCTCCTTTTCTATAATGTGGACTCATTTCAATCATTGAGTCATAGAGATGTACAGCACAGAAACAGGCCCTTTGGACCAACTCCTGCATGACGTTTCTCGTCACATTTGCCACAATTTTGCGAATATCCCTCTAAACCTTTGCTATTCATACACCCATCCACATGCCTTTTAATTGTATTTCTGTCAGCCTCCACTATTTGCTCTGGCAGCTTATTCCATCCACTCTGTGGGAGCCAGTAATCCTTTAGGTCCCTTTGAAAAGTTTCCCTCGCCTGGGGAAACGACCTTGTCTATTGACCCTATCAATGACCACAATGATTTTAAACACCTTTTATTGGTTCACTCCACAGCCTCCCATGTTCAAGTGAAAACAGCCCCAGCCTATTCAGGCTTTTCCCTGAAGTACAAACCCTCCAACCCTGGTAACATCTTTGGTTATTTTTTCTGATCCCTTTCATGTTCCACGACATCCCTCCAATAACATTGAGACCAGAATTGCACACAGTATTCCAATAGTGGTCAGGCCAAATACTGTTTAGTTCCCTGAGCGCCCCTGTCTTTATCCACAGTAAGTTCCAAAGTGAAATATTTGTTTTGGATCTTGTAGTTTCACACATCGTTGACTTCATTGATAATTAAGGAGACCGGGTTTGTCCCGAGCTCTTCTTTTGCTCTTAATACACTTGTAGAGTCTCTTTGGATTCTCCTTAACTTTCTCTGCCAAAGCGATCTCGTGTCCCCTTTTTACATTCCTGATTTCCATTCTAAGTGTATTCCTACAGCCCCGATGATCCTGAAGGGATTCCCTTGAGTCAGCCAGTTATATCTGACATGTGACCCTTTTTTCTTGACCATAACTTCTAATCTCAGCCAGTGTTTCCTAATTCAGTCAGCATTGAGCTGCACACTAACAGGAAAACACTGGCGCTGAACGCTCCTTTTATCTCGGTTTTAAAATATTCCCACTTGCCGGACTTCCATTTATCTGCAAATAACCTCCCCAGATGTATTTTAAAAATTCATGTCTAATACTATCTTGCTCCATTGAATAACTTTACCTTGTGGACCAGGCCTGTACTTTTCCATCGCTATTTTCAAACTGATACAATTGTGGTAACTTTCCAAAGTGCTCCCCCACTGACACCTCAGTCCCGTTCCCGACCTTGTTTCCCAAGGGGAGGTCAGGTTTAGCCCCATTCTCCAGTTGGGCCACTTACATAATGACTGGGAGTTTTCAGAACACACTTAACAAATTCCTTCCATCCAAATGCTTAACACAGTAACAATCCCAGTCCAGGGTTGGAACTGTTAAGATCCCCTTTCATTACAACACTATTATTCTAAGAGTTTTCTGAAATCTCCCGACATATTTGCTCCTTCATCTCCCGTTGCCTATCGCTGTCGTCCGTCCGTAGAAAACTGATGATCAATTTTTATTTCTCTGTTCCACCAATATCGCTTAACTGGGCGATCCTACATGAATCCTCCCTCTAGGTACTGCTGGGGTGTTTCCCCCCAAACAAACCCACCAGCTCTCCTCCTGTTTTGCCTCCTGTTCTATCCTTGCTGTAGTATCTGACTCCGGAACATTGAGCTGCTGGTCCTGTTGCTCCCTCAGCTGTGTTTCTGTAATATCTATGGTATCCCAATCCCACGTTCCCATCCATGCTCTGGGTTCACCTACCTTATCTGACTGGCCATTTGCATTGAAAAAACTGCAGTTTAATCCACCAGTTTTCCCTAATTGTCTGCTATGTTCTTGCCTGCCTTGTCTACTAATATTGCTCGCTTGAACATTTGTACCAGCCTCAACTTTCTTTCTGGCCTTACGAATCTTTGGGGTCACACAGCCCTGCTAGACAAGTTTAAATCCTCTCGAGCAGCTCCAGCAACGCTCCCCACCAGGACGTGGGTCCCTCTCCTGCTCCCAGTTCAGGTGTATTCCCCACCCTGTCTACCTGTGCTGACACCTTCAGACATCCAGGGACTTATCCACCAAGGTCTCTGTATTCCTCAGTACTCCAGGAGGACCTACCATTCATGATGTATATCATTCGTTTATTAGACTTCCCACTGTGTATGACCTCACAGTGATCAGAAGTAAACTCCATCTGCCATTACTCTGCTCAGTTTATCATCTGATCGATATCAGACTGCAGCCTGATTCCATCCCCCTCACAGTGGACAACACCCTCACCTTTCATGTTATCTGCAAACCTAATAATGTTATCTTCTGCTTTCACAATCGAGTGATTAATGTCCATAAGGAACAGCAATGGCTCCTACACAGATCCCTGTGATACACCCGCTGGGCAAAGGCTTTCAATCACAAAACCAACCCTCCACCAATTGTGGAGCCAATTTACCGACTTGCTTTGGATCCCATGGGATCTTCCATTTTGGACCAGCCTTCCATGTGGGACCTTGTCAAAGACCTTAATGAACTCCATATTAACCACATCATCTGCACTGGCCTCATCAATATCAGAGGACAGTCATCTCGCAAATCCATACAGACAATCCCTAATGAAATTGCGCGGGTATCCATTTTTGGATAATACATTGTATAGGTGTTCTTCTTCCTCTTTTTGCAGTTCTCGTGTACTGCAATGTGTTGTGGCCCTTTTGAACAGTGTCTTGATGCAACTTCTTTTGTGTGTGTTGGGGTGGTTGCTTTCGTAGTTAAGGACTCGGTCTGTGTGTGTGACTTTCCTGTATACCTTTGTGGTGAATTCTCCGTTCGGTGTTCTCTGTACCATCACGTCTAGGAATGGGAGTTGGTTGTCCTTTTCTTCCTCTCTCGTGAATCGGATTCCTGTGAGTGTGGCGTTGATGATCCGGTGTGTGTTCTCTATTTCTGTGTTTTTAAATATTACAAAGGTGTCATCCACATATCTGACACAGAGTTTGGGTTGAATTTGCGGTAAGACTGCTCTAATCTTTGCATTACCGCTTCTGCTATGAGTCCAGAGATGGGTGAGCCCATGGGTGTGCCGTTGATTTGTTCATATATTTGGTTGTTGAATGTGAAGTGTGTTGTAAGGCACAGGTCCAGTAGTTTGAGTATGCCGTCTTTGTTGATAGTTTCCCCGTCCTGTTGTCTGTTCTGTATGTCCAGCAGGTTGGCTATTGTTTCTCTGGCTGGGGTTTTGTCGATGGAGGTGAATAGTGCCGTGACATCGAATGAGACCATTGTTTCTTCATTGTCTATGTGTGTATTTCTGATTATGTCCAAGAATTCCTGTGTTGACTGTACAGAGTGTCTGGATCCGCTGATCAGGTGTTTCAGTTTTTGCTGTAGTTCTTTGGCCAGTTTGCGTGATGGTGTCCCTGGTAGTGATACTATGGGTCTGAGTGGGATGGCTGGTTGGTGCATTTCAGGTAGTCCATAGAATGTGGGGGTGTTGTTGCTTTCAGTTTTAATTCTCTGTAGGTCAAACCTGGTTATCTGTCTGTTTTGTTTTTGTAGGTTTCTCAGTGTGTTGTTTATCCTATTGGTGAGCTGTGGGGTCAAGCTCCACGCAATTTATTCCAAAGATGCCTCAGGGACAGACAACGGAATGAAGACATGCCACGACCCAAAGGACTAGCCACACTACCATACATCAAGAACATTTCGGAACTGACAGCCAGACTACTGCGATCACTAGGACTCATAACAGCACACAAACCAACAGCCACTCTCAGACAACAACTCACCAGAACTAAGTACCCGATACCCAGCATGAGCAAAACCAACGTAGTGTACAAAATCCCATGCAAGGACTACACAAAACACTACATAGGACAAACAGGAAGACAGCTAACGATCCGTATACACGAACACTAACTAGCCACGAAACGACACGACCAGCTATCCTTCGTAGCCCCACACACAGACTACAAGCAACATGAGTTCGACTGGGACAACACTACTATTATGGGACAAGCCAAACAGAGAACAGCCAGAGAATTCCTAGAGGCATGGCACTCATCCATAGTTTCAATCAATAAGCACATCGACCTGGACCCAATATACCGGCCACTGCAGCGGACAGCTGGAACTAACAACCGGAAGTGGCAGATGCAAATCACTATAGTTGCCAGAGGAAAGATCACAGAAACGCTTCACAAGAGGCTCCCAAACAGTGAGGATGTCACCTAGACAGTGGAGGAAACGTCTGCAACACAAATTCCGAACTCAGCGAACAGAACCACAACAACGAGCACCCGTGCTCCAGATCTTCTCCCAAACTTTGAAGCCCTTTCGACTCTACAAAGCTCCGTCATGAACAATCCACCTTCTCTCTATTTCCTTTGCCTTCTTCAGTGTCTCCAACTCTCGCTGTATCTTCCAGTAACGTTCTTTAGTTACTGCAGGTCTGCCTAGCTCCCCAGATAACCTGTTTCATCCCCGACAGCTCCCTCAATCACTGTAACACCCTCTGCTCTGTCTTGTCCTCCTCTTTCCCACTGTCTTCCAGGCACAACGGCGATCCTGTAAGAGAGCAGTGCAGAATGGGGTGTTATAAATCTCAGCTGAGGCTTGAGGCCTACCATTACTTGGGAGTCACAAGGGGAGAGAACCTGAGCGAGTGCAGCACAAAGCGGGAGAATATACATCAGCAGCGAGTGTCAAGGCCGACTGGGACTTGGATTTGGGTAAAAAGCAGAGCTGGAGGCTCGAAATCAGCACCAAGTCACAGAGGGAGGGACCGTGTGAGGGAGCAACTTGGAGCAGGAGCTTGAGGCTGACTCACACCTGGGAGAATATAAATCAGCACCGAGGATCGAGGCCTAGTTGTACCTGGGAGTTACAGAGACGGTGACCCTGTGAGGGAGCAGACTGGAGTGAGAGCTGGACGATTACACGTCCGAGGAGACACATCACTGTGTGTGCACGTGTCCCTCCATTGTTCTGTGTTTGTGTGTGTGTATGCGTGTATGTCCCCTTCTTTCACTGTGTGTGTTTTCCCTCCCTCGCTGTGTGTGAGCATGTCCCTCCTTCACTATGTGTGTGAGCATATCCCTCCCTCACTGTGTGTGTGAGCATGTCCCTCCCTTACTGTGTGTGTTTGTTTGTGTGTGCGTATGTCTGTGTCACCATCCCTCACTTTGTGTGTGTGTCGCCTCTCGCTTTCTGAGAACATGTCCCACCCTCTCTGTGTCTGCGTGTCTCAACCTCACTGTGTGTGCGTGTCCCACCCTCGCCGTTTGTGTGTGTGTGTGTGTGTGTGCCCCTCTTGCAGTGTGTGAGAGTGTCCTCTCCTCGCTCTGTATGTGTGAGTATGCGTGTCACTCACTCATTGTGTGTCTGTGTGTCCTTCCCTCGCTCTGTGTGTGTGTGTGTGTGAGTGTGTGTGTGTGTGCGTGTCCCTCCCTCGCTGTGTGTGTGTGTGCGTGTGTCCCTCCCTCGCTGTGTGTGTGTGTGTCCCTCCCTCGCTGTGTGTGTGCGTTTCCCTCCCTCGCTGTGTGTGATTGTTTGTGTGCATATGTCTGTGTCACCATCCCTCACTTTGTGTGTGTGTGTCCCCTCTCGCTTTCTGAGCACATGTCCCACCTTCGTTGTGTCTGCGTGTCTCAACCTCGCAGTGTGTGTGCGTGTCCCACCCTCGCTGTTTGTGTGTGTGGTTGTGTGTGTGTGCCCCTCTTGCAGTGTGTGAGGGTGTCCTCTCCTCGCTCTGTATGTGTGAGTATGCGTGTCACTCACTCATTGTGTGTCTGTGTGTCCTTCCCTCGCTCTGTGTGTGTGTGTGTGTGTGAGTGTGTGTGTGTGTGTGTGTGCGTGTCCCTCCCTCGCTGTGTGTGTGTGTGCGTGTGTCCCTCCCTCGCTGTGTGTGTGTGTGTCCCTCCCTCGCTGTGTGTGTGCGTTTCCCTCCCTCGCTGTGTGTGATTGTTTGTGTGCATATGTCTGTGTCACCATCCCTCACTTTGTGTGTGTGTGTCCCCTCTCGCTTTCTGAGCACATGTCCCACCTTCGCTGTGTCTGCGTGTCTCAACCTCGCAGTGTGTGTGCGTGTCCCACCCTCGCTGTTTGTGTGTGTGGTTGTGTGTGTGTGCCCCTCTTGCAGTGTGTGAGGGTGTCCTCTCCTCGCTCTGTATGTGTGTGTATGCGTATCACTCACTCATTGTGTGTCTGCGTGTCCCTCCCTCGCTCTGTGTGTGTGTGTGTGTGTGTGTGTGTGCGTGTCCCTCCCTCGCTGCGTGTGTGCGTGTGTCTCTCCCTCGCTGTGTGTGTGCGTGTGTCCCTCCCTCGCTAAGTGTGTTTGTTTGTGTATGAGTATGTCTGTGTCACCATCCCTCACTTTGTGTGTGTGTGTGTCCCCTCTCGCTTTCTGAGCACATGTCCCACCCTCGCTTTGTCTGCGTGTCTCAACCTCGCTGTGTGTGTGCGTGTCCCACCCTCGCTGTTTGTGTGTGTGTGTTTGTGTGTGTGTGTGTGTGTGTCTGCCCCACTTGCAGTGTGTGAGCATGTCCTCTCCTCGCTCTGTTTGTGTGTGTATGCGTATCAATCACTCATTGTGTGTCTGTGTGTCCCTCCCTCGCTCTGTGTGTGTGTGTGTGTGTGTGTGTGTGTGTGCGTGTGTCCCTCCCTCGCTGTGTGTGTGCGTGTCTCCCTCCCTCGCTGTGTGTGCGCCTGGCCCTCTCTTGCTCTGTGTGTGTGTTTGTGTTTGTGTGTGGCCCTCCCTCGCTGTGTGTGTGCGTGGCCCTCCCTCGCTGTGTGTGTGCGTGTGTCCCTCCCTCGCTGTGTGTGTGTGTCTCCCTCCCTCGCTGTGTGTGTGCGTGTGTCCCTCCCTCGCTGTGTGTGTGTGTCTCCCTCCCTCGCTGTGTGTGTGCGTGTGTCCCTCCCTCGCTGTGTGTGTGTGTCTCCCTCCCTCGCTGTGTGTGCGCGTGGCCCTCCCTCGCTGAGTGTGCACATGGCCCTCCCTCGCTGTGTATGCGCGTGGCCCTCCATCGCTGTGTGTGTGTCTCCCTCCCTCGCTGTGTGTGCGCGTGGCCCTCTCTTGCTCTGTGTGTGTGTTTGTATTTGTGTATGTCCCTCCCTCGCTATGTGTGTGTGCGTGAACCTCCACCGCTGTGTGTGCGCATGGCCCTCCATCGCTGTGTGTGCGCATGGCCCTCCATCGCTGTGTGTGTGCGTGGCCCTCTCTTGCTCTGTGTGTGTGTTTGTGTTTGTCTGTGTCCATCCCTCACTGTGTGTGTATGTCCCTTCCTGGCTGTGTGTTCGCGTCTCTCTCTCGCTGTGTGTGTCTGTAATTTTGTGCTTGAGCATGCACGTGTCACTCCCTCGTTGTATGTGCGTGTCCCCCTCTTGCTGTGAGTATATGTGTCCCTGTTGCAGTGTATGTGCATCCTTCATGCAGTGTATGTGAGTGTCCTTCCCTCTGTGTGTGTGTGTGCGTGTCCCACCCTCGCTTTGTGTGTGTGTGCGTGTGTGTCCCTCCCTTGCTCTTTGTGTATATTCCCCTCACTGCGTTTGCTCATCTCCCCTTGCTGTGTGAGTGCATGACTCCCTTGCTGTATGTGCGTGTGTCCCTCCCTCGCCGTGTCTGTGCATGTCCCCTCTCGCTGTGTGTTTGTGTATGTCGCTCCTTCGCTGTGTGTGTGCAAGTCCCTCCCTCGTTGTGTGTGCGTGTCCCTCCGACGCTGTGTGTGTGTGTGTGTGTCCCTCCCTTGCTCTTTGTGTATATGCCCCTCGCTGTGTGAGTGCATGTCCCCCCTTGATGTGTGAGCGTGTGTCCCTCCCTCGCCGTGTCAGTTCGTGTCCCCTCTCACTGTGTGTGTGTGCCCCCTCTCACTTTCTGTGCACATTTCCTACCCCTCGCCGTGTGTGTGCTTGTCCCTCCTTCCCTGTGTGTGGGTATGTGTGTGTGTCCCACCCTCGCTGTGTGTGTGTGTGTGTGTGTGTGTCCCTCTTTCACAATGTGCGCGAGTCCCTCTCTCACTGTGTGTGCATGTCCCTCCCTTGTTGTTTATGTGCGTGTCCCTCTCGCTCTGTGTGTTTGTGTATATCCCTCTCTCACTGCGTGTGTGCATGTCTTTCCCTCCCTGTGTGTGTGTGTGCGTCCCACTCTCACTGTGAGTGTCCCCCTCTTGCTGTGAGTACGTGAGTGTCCCTCTTGCAGTGTATGTGAGTGTCCCTCCCTCGCTGTGTGTATGTGTGTGTGTGTGTATATGTATGCGTGTCAATTCCTCACTGTGCCTGTGCGTCCCTCCCACGCTATGTGAGTTTGTGTGTGTGTCCCTCCATGGCTTTGTGCGTGCGTGTGTGTGTGTGTGTGTGTTTGTGTGTGTGTGTGTGTGTCCTCTACTGTGTGTCTGTCCCCCTCCCTTGCTCTTTGTGTATATCCCCCTCGCTGTATGAGTGCGTGTGTCCCTCCCTCGCCATGTCAGTGCGTGTCCTCCTGACTGTGTGTGCGTGTCCCCTCACTTTTTGTGCACATTTCCTCCCCTTCGGTGTGTGTGCTTGTACTTCCTTCCCTCTGTGTGTGTGTCCCCCTCCCTCGCTGTGTGTGTACGTGTCACACCGTCACAGTATATATTTGTGTGTCCCCCCTTCACTGCGTGTCCCTCACTCGCTGTTTGTGTGTGTGTGTCACTCCATCACGTTGTGTGTATATGTCTCTCACTTGCTGCGTGTGTGCATGTCTCACCCTCGCTGTGTGTGTGTGCATGTCCCTCGCTGTGTATGTGTCAGTTCCCCCCCACCCCGTGTGTGTGTGTGTCCCTCTTGCTGTGCGTGTCCATATCTCACCTTCGCTGTGTGTGTGTGCATGTCCCTCGCTGTGTATGTGTCAGTTTCCCCCCACCCCGTGTGTGTGTGCCCCTCGTTGCGCGTGTGTGAGTGCATGTCCCCCCTTGCTGTGTGTGCGTGTCCCTCCCACACTGTGTGTGCATGTCCTTCTCTCCCTTGCTCTGTGTCTGTGCGCGTGTTCCCCTCTTGTTGTGAGTATGTGTCCCTCTTGATGTGTATGTGAGTGTCACTCCCTCACTGTGTGACTGTGTGTCCCTCCCTCGTTGTGTGTATCCCCTTAACTGTGTGTATGTGTGCGTGTCCCTATTGCTGTGCGTGTGTGTGCATGGCCCTCCCTCGCTGTGTGTGCATGTGTCGCCCCCTCGCTCTGTGTATGTGTGTGTGTCTCTCCCTTGCTCTCTCTATGTGTGTGCTCCCACCCTCGCTGTCTATGTGTGTGCATGTCCCGCCCTTACCGTGTATTTGTATGTCCCTCTCTCGCTCTGTGCCTGTGTTTGTGTGCTCGTGCATGTGTGTGTCCCTCCCTCACTGTTTATGTGTCAGTTTCCTGCCGTGTGTGTGTGAATGTGTCCATGTCCCTCCCTGGCTAGGTGTGTGCTTGTCCCTCTTTCGCTGTGTGTCTGTGTTTATGTGCTTGAGCATGAGCGTGTCCATCCCTCGCTGTGTGTACGTGTCCCCTCTTGCTGTGAGTATGTGTGACCCGTTTACAGTGTATGTGAGTGACCTTCCCTCGCTGCGTGTGTGTGTATGCGTGTCACTCCCACACTGTGTGTGTGTCCCTTTCTTGCTTGTGTATGTGTGCGTGCCCCTCCCTCGCTTTGTGCGTGTGTGTGTGTCTCTTGCTGTGTGTACGCATGTCACTCCCTCGCTCTGTGAGTGTGTCTGTCCCTTGTGTGTGTGTTTGTCCCTCCCTTGCTGTGTGTGCGCGTCTCTCCCTTGCTCTGTGTTTGTGTGTGTGCGGGGGTGTGGGGGTGTGTGTGTGTACGTCCCCCCTTGCTGTGTGTGTGCGTGTCCCTCCCTTGCTGTGTGTGTGCATGTGTGTGTGTGAGTGTTTGTGTGTGTCCCTCCCTTGCTGTGTGTGTGCGTGTCCCTCCCTTGCTGTGTGTGTGCATGTGTGTGTGTGAGTGTTTGTGTGTGTCCCTCCCTTGCTGTGTATGTGCGTGTCCCTCCCTCGCTGTGTATGTGTGAGTTACGCCCTTGCTCTGTGTGTGTCCCTCTTGCTGTGCATGTATGTGTGTGGCCCTCCCTCGCTGTGTATGTGCGTGTCCCTCCCTCGCTGTGTATGTGTGAGTTACGCCCTTGCTCTGTGTGTGTCCCTCTTGCTGTGCATGTATGTGTGTGGCCCTCCCTCGCTGTGTGTGCATGTGTCTCCTCCTCGCTGTGTGTGTGCGTGCCCCTCTCTTGCTGTGTGTGTGTGTGTGTGTGTGTGTGTGTGTGTGTGTGTGTGTGTGTGTGTGTGTCCATGTCCCTCATTGGCTGTGTGTGTGTGCGTGCCCCTCTCTCACTGTGTGTCTGTGTTTGTGTGCTTGAGCATGAGTGTGTCCATCCCTCGCTGTGTGTACGTGTCCCCTCTTGCTGTGAGTATGTGTGACCCTTTTACAGTGTATGTGAGTGTCCTTCCCTCGCTGCGTGTGTGTGTGCCCCTTCCTTGCTGTGTGTCTGTGTGCGTGTC
>NW_027310416.1:0-84161 GCF_047496795.1 Chiloscyllium punctatum
GACTGCGAGAGAGAGAGAGAGACTGGGGATGGCAAGAGAGAGAGAGACCGGGGACGGCGAGAGAGAGAGCGAGAGACAGGGACGGGGAGAGAGAGAGAGACCGGGAACGGGGAGAGAGAGAGAGACCGGGAACGGGGAGTGAGAGAGAGAGACCGGGGATGGCAAGAGAGAGAGAGACCGGGGACGGGGAGAGAGTGAGAGAGAGAGACCGGGGATGGGGAGAGTTAGAGAGACCGGGGAGGGGGAGAGAGAGAGAGAGAGCGGGGATGGAGAGAGAGAGAGAGAGAGAGACCGGGGACGGCGAGAGAGAGAGAGACCGGGGACGGGGAGTGAGAGAGAGAGACCGGGGATGGGAGAGAGAGAGAGAACGAGGACGGGGAGAGAGAGAGAGACCGGGGACTGCGAGAGAGGGAGAGAGACCGGGTACCGTGAGAGAGAGAGAGGCCGGGGACGGGGAGAGAGAGAGAGAGAGACCAGGGACGTCGAGAGAGAGACCGGGGACGGGAGAGAGAGAGAGACCGGGGACCGGGAGAGAGAGAGAGAGAGAGACCGGGGACGGCGAGAGAGAGAGAGACCGGGGACGGGGAGTGAGAGAGAGAGACCGGGGATGGGGAGAGAGAGAGAGAGACCGGGGACGGGGAGAGAGAGAGAGAGACGGGGATGGAGAGAGAGAGAGAGAGAGAGAGACCGGGGACGGCGAGAGAGAGAGAGACCAGGGACGGGGAGAGAGAGAGAGACCGGGGACTGCGAGAGAGGGAGAGAGACCGGGGACCGTGAGAGATAGAGAGGCCGGGGACGGGGAGAGAGAGACCGGGTACGGGGAGAGAGAGAGAGACCGGGGGACCGGGAGAGAGAGAGAGAGAGAGAGACCGGGGACGGGGAGAGAAAGAGAGAGACCGGGGACGGCGAGAGAGAGACTGGGGACGGGGAGAGAGAGAGAGAGAGACCGGGGACAGCGAGAGAGAGAGAGAGGGACCGGACACGGGGAGAGAGAGAGAGAGAGAGAGAGAGACCGGGGACAGCGAGAGAGAGAGAGAGCGGGGATGGAGAGAGCGAAAGAGAGACCGGGGACGGCGAGACAGAGAGAGACCGGGGATGGGGAGCGAGAGAGAGAGAGACCGGGGACGGGGAGAGAGAGAGAGAGAGAGACCGGGGACGGCGAGAGAAAGAGAGACCGGGAACGGGGAGAGAGAGAGAGAGACCGGGGACGGGGAGAGAGAGACAGAGACCGGGGATGGCAAAAGAGAGAGGCACCAGGGACTGCGAGAGAGAGAGAGAGACTGGGGATGGCAAGAGAGAGAGAGACCGGGGACGGCGAGAGAGAGAGCGAGAGACCAGGGACGGGGAGAGAGAGAGAGACCGGGAACGGGGAGAGAGAGAGAAACCGGGAACGGGGAGTGAGAGAGAGAGACCGGGGATGGCAAGAGAGAGAGAGACCGGGGACGGGGAGAGAGAGAGAGAGAGAGACCGGGGAAGGGGAGAGATAGAGAGAGACCGGGGAAGGGAAGAGAGAGAGAGAGAGAGAGACCGGGGATGGGGAGAGAGAGAGAGAGAGACCGGGGAGGGGGAGAGAGAGAGAGACCAGGGACGGGGAGAGAGAGAGAGAGAGACCGGGGAAGGGGAGAGAGAGACAGAGACCGGGAACGGCGAATTAGAGAGGAACCAGGGACTGCGAGAGAGAGAGAGAGACCGGGGATGGCGAGAGAGAGAGAGACCGGGGACGGGGAAAGAGAGAGAGACCGGGGACGGGGAGATAGAGAGAGAGAGAGAGAGAGACCGGGGACGGGGAGAGAGAGAGAGAGACCGGCGACGGCGAGAGAGAGAGAGACCGGGGACGGCGAGAGAGAGACAGAGACCGGGGATGGCAAAAGAGAGAGGCACCAGGGACTGCGAGAGAGAGAGAGAGACTGGGGATGGCGAGAGAGAGAGAGACCGGGGACGGCGAGAGAGAGAGAGAGAGACCAGGGACGGGGAGAGAGAGAGAGACCCGGGACGGGGAGAGAGAGACAGACCGGGAACGGGGAGTGACAGAAACCGGGGAGGGCGAGAGAGAGAGAGAGACCGGGAACGGGGATAGAGAGAGAGACCGGGGACCGGGAGAGAGAGAGAGAGAGAGAGACCAGGGACGGGGAGAGAAAGAGAGAGACCGGGGACGGCGAGAGAGAGACTGGGGACGGGGAGAGAGAGAGAGAGAGAGAGAGAGAGACCGGGGACGTGGAGAGAGAGAGAGACCGGGGACGGAGAGAGCGAGAGAGAGACAGGGGACGGCGAGAGCGAGAGAGAGACAGGGGACGGCGAGAGAGAGAGATAGCGGGGATGGCGAGACAGAGAGAGAGACCGGGGACGGCGAGAGAGAGAGAGAGAGACCGGGGACAGCGAGAGAGAGAGAGAGGGACCGGAGTCGGGGAGAGAGAGAGAGAGAGAGAGAGAGACCGGGGACGGCGAGAGAGAGAGAGAGAGACCGGGGACAGCGAGAGAGAGAGAGAGAGAGACCGGGGACGGCGAGAGAGAGAGAGAGCGGGGATGGAGAGGGCGAAAGAGAGACCGGGGACGGCGAGACAGAGAAAGACCGGGGATGGGGAGAGAGAGAGAGAGAGACCGGGGACGGGGAGAGAGAGAGAGAGAGAGAGAGACCGGGGACGGCGAGAGAAAGAGAGACTGGGAACGGGGAGAGAGAGAGAGAGACCGGGGACGGGGAGAGAGAGACAGAGACCGGGGATGGCAAAAGAGAGAGGCACCAGGGACTGCGAGAGAGAGAGAGAGAGACTGGGGATGGCGAGAGAGAGAGAGACCGGGGACGGCGAGAGAGAGAGAGAGAGACCGGGGATGGAGAGAGAGAGAGAGAGAGAGAGAGAGACCGGGGATGGCGAGAGAGAGAGCGAGAGACCAGGGACGGGGAGAGAGAGAGAGACCGGGGACGGGGAGAGAGAGAGAGACCGGGAACAGGGAGTGAGAGAGAGAGACCAGGGATGGCAAGAGAGAGAGAGACCGGGGATGGGGAGAGAGAGAGAGAGAGACCGGGGAAGGCGAGAGATAGAGAGAGACCGGGGAAGGGAAGAGAGAGAGAGAGAGACCGGGGATGGGGAGAGAGAGAGAGAGACCGGGGACGGGGAGAGAGAGAGAGACCTAGGACGGGGAAAGAGAGAGAGACCGGGGACGGCG
Organism: Chiloscyllium punctatum; assembly: GCF_047496795.1. Lineage (NCBI taxonomy): Eukaryota > Metazoa > Chordata > Chondrichthyes > Orectolobiformes > Hemiscylliidae > Chiloscyllium > Chiloscyllium punctatum. Next base: position 3,163 of record NW_027310416.1, read on the forward strand.
AGAGAGAGAGAGAGACCGGGGATGGCAAGAGAGAGAGAGACCGGGGACGGGGAGATAGAGAGAGAGAGACCGGGGAAGGGGAGAGATAGAGAGAGACCGGGGAAGGGAAGAGAGAGAGAGAGAGACCGGGGATGGGGAGAGAGAGAGAGAGACCGGGGACGGCGAGAGAGAGAGAGACCGGCGACGGCGAGAGAGAGAGAGACCGGGGACGGCGAGAGAGAGACAGAGACCGGGGGCGGCGAAAGAGAGAGGAACCAGGGACTGCGAGAGAGAGAGAGAGAGGCCAGGGATGGCGAGAGAGAGAGAGACCGGGGACGGGGAAAGAGAGAGAGACCGGGGACGGGGAGAGAGAGAGAGAGAGACCGGGGAAGGGGAGAGATAGAGAGAGACCGGGGAAGGGAAGAGAGAGAGAGAGAGACCGGGGATGGGGAGAGAGAGAGAGAGAGACCGGGGACGGCGAGAGAGAGAGAGACCGGCGACGGCGAGAGAGAGAGAGACCGGGGACGGCGAGAGAGAGACAGAGACCGGGGACGGCGAAAGAGAGAGGAACCAGGGACTGCGAGAGAGAGAGAGAGACCGGGGATGGCGAGAGAGAGAGAGACCGGGGACGGGGAAAGAGAGAGAGACCGGGGACGGGGAGACAGACAGAGAGAGAGAGAGAGACCGGGGACGGGGAGAGAGAGAGAGACGGGGGACGGGGAGAGAGAGAGAGAGACCGGGGATGGGGAGAGTGAAAGAGAGACCGGGGATGGAGAGAGAGAGAGAGAGAGAGAGAGAGACCGGGGACGGCGAGAGAGAGAGAGACCGGGGACGGGGAGTGAGAGAGAGAGACCGGGGATGGGGAGAGTGAAAGAGAGACCGGGGACGGCGAGACAGAGAGAGACGGGGGACGGGGAGAGAGAGAGAGAAACCGGTGACGGGAGAGAGAAAGAGAGACCGGGGATGGAGAGAGAGAGAGAGAGAGAGACCGGGGATGGCGAGAGAGAGAGAGAGACCGGGGGCGGGGAGTGAGAGAGAGAGACCGGGGATGGGGAGAGTTAGAGAGACCGGGGAGGGGGAGAGAGAGAGAGAGAGCGGGGATGGAGAGAGAGAGAGAGAGACCGGGGACAGCGAGAGAGAGAGAGATCGGGGACGGGGATAGAGAGAGAGAGACCGGGGATGGGGAGAGAGAGAGAGAACGAGGACGGGGAGAGAGAGAGAGACCGGGGACGGCGAGAGAGAGAGAGACCGGGGACGGGAAGTGAGAGAGAGAGACCGGGGATGGGGAGAGAGAGAGAGAACGAGGACGGGGAGAGAGAGAGAGACCGGGGACTGCGAGAGAGGGAGAGAGACCGGGGACCGTGAGAGAGAGAGAGGCCGGGGCCGGGGAGAGAGAGAGAGAGAGAGAGAGAGACCAGGGACGTCGAGAGAGAGACCGGGGACGGCGAGAGAGAGAGAGACCGGGGACCGGGAGAGAGAGAGAGAGAGAGAGAGACCGGGGACGGCGAGAGAGAGAGAGACCGGGGACGGGGAGTGAGAGAGAGAGACCGGGGATGGGGAGAGAGAGAGAGACCGGGGACGGGGAGAGAGAGAGAGAGACCGGGGATGGAGAGAGAGAGAGAGAGAGAGACCGGGGACGGCGAGAGAGAGAGAGACCGGGGGCGGGGAGAGAGAGAGAGACCGGGGACGGAGAGAGCGAGAGAGAGACAGGGGACGGCGAGAGCGAGAGAGAGACAGGGGACGGCGAGAGAGAGAGATACCAGGGATGGCGAGACAGAGAGAGAGACCGGGGACGGCGAGAGAGAGAGAGAGAGACCGGGGACAGCGAGAGAGAGAGAGAGGGACCGGAGACGTGCAGAGAGAGAGAGAGAGAGAGAGAGACCGGGGACGGCGAGAGAGAGAAAGAGTGGGGATGGAGAGAGCGAAAGAGAGACCGGGGACGGCGAGACAGAGAGAGACCGGGGATAGGGAGAGAGAGAGAGAGAGACCGGGGATGGGGAGGGAGAGAGAGAGAGAGAGAGACCGGGGACGGCGAGAGAAAGAGAGACCGGGAACGGGGAGAGAGAGAGAGAGACCGGGGACGGGGAGAGAGAGACAGAGACCGGGGATGGCAAAAGAGAGAGGCACCAGGGACTGCGAGAGAGAGAGAGAGACTGGGGATGGCGAGAGAGAGAGAGACCGGGGACGGCGAGAGAGAGAGCGAGAGACCAGGGACGGGGAGAGAGAGAGAGACCGGGAACGGGGAGAGAGAGAGAGACCGGGAACGGGGAGTGAGAGAGAGAGACCGGGGATGGCAAGAGAGAGAGAGACCGGGGACGGGGAGAGAGAGAGAGAGAGACCGGGGAAGGGGAGAGATAGAGAGAGACCGGGGAAGGGAAGAGAGAGAGAGAGAGACCGGAGATGGGGAGAGAGAGAGAGAGAGACCGGGGAGGGGGAGAGAGAGAGAGACCAGGGACGGGGAGAGAGAGAGAGACCGGGGACGGCGAGAGAGAGAGAGAGACCGGGGACGGCGAGAGAGAGAGAGACCGGGGACGGGGAGTGAGAGAGAGAGACCGGGGATGGAGAGAGAGAGAGAGACCGGGGGCGGGGAGAGGGAGAGAGACCGGGGACTGCGAGAGAGGGAGAGAGACCGGGGACCGTGAGAGATAGAGAGGCCGGGGACGGGGAGAGAGAGAGAGAGAGAGAGAGAGAGACCGGGGACGTCGAGAGAGAGACCGGGGACGGGGAGAGAGAGAGAGACCGGGGACCGGGAGAGAGAGAGAGAGAGAGAGACCGGGGACGGGGAGAGAAAGAGAGAGACCGGGGACGGCGAGAGAGAGACTGGGGACGGGGAGAGAGAGAGAGAGAGAGAGAGAGAGAGAGACCGGGGACAGGGAGAGAGAGAGAGACCGGGGACGGAGAGAGCGAGAGAGAGACAGGGGACGGCGAGAGCGAGAGAGAGACAGGGGACGGCGAGAGAGAGGGATACCAGGGATGGCGAGACAGAGAGAGAGACCGGGGACGGCGAGAGAGAGAGAGAGAGACCGGGGACAGCGAGAGAGAGAGAGAGGGACCGGAGACGGGGAGAGAGAGAGAGAGAGAGAGACCGGGGACGGCGAGAGAGAGAGAGAGCGGGGATGGAGAGTGCGAAAGAGAGACCGGGGACGGCGAGACAGAGAGAGACCGGGGATGGGGAGAGAGAGAGAGAGAGAGACCGGGGACGGGGAGAGAGAGAGAGAGAGAGAGAGACCGGGGACGGCGAGAGAAAGAGAGACCGGGAACGGGGAGAGAGAGAGAGACCGGGGACGGGAGGAGGGAGACAGAGACCGGGGATGGCAAGAGAGAGTGAGACCGGGGACGGCGAGAGAGAGAGCGAGAGACCGGGGATGGGGAGAGAGAGAGAGACCGGGGACGGGGAGAGAGAGAGAGACCGGGGATGGAGAGAGAGAGAGAGAGAGAGACCGGGGACGGCGAGAGAGAGAGAGACCGGGGACGGGGAGTGAGAGAGAGAGACCGGGAATGGGGAGAGAGAGAGAGACCGGGGACGGGGAGAGAGAGAGAGAGAGACCGGGGATGGAGAGAGAGAGAGAGAGAGAGACCGGGGACGGCGAGAGAGAGAGAGACCGGGGACTGGGAGTGAGAGAGAGAGACCGGGGATGGAGAGAGAGAGAGAGACCGGGGGCGGGGAGAGAGAGAGAGACCGGGGACGGAGAGAGCGAGAGAGAGACAGGGGACGGCGAGAGCGAGAGAGAGACAGGGGACGGCGAGAGAGAGAGATACCAGGGATGGCGAGACAGAGAGAGAGACCGGGGACGGCGAGAGAGAGAGAGAGAGACCGGGGACAGCGAGAGAGAGAGAGAGGGACCGGAGTCGGGGAGAGAGAGAGAGAGAGAGAGAGACCGGGGACTGGGAGTGAGAGAGAGAGACCGGGGATGGAGAGAGAGAGAGAGACCGGGGGCGGGGAGAGAGAGAGAGACCGGGGACGGAGAGAGCGAGAGAGAGACAGGGGACGGCGAGAGCGAGAGAGAGACCGGGGACGGCGAGAGAGAGAGAGAGAGAGACCGGGGACAGCGAGAGAGAGAGAGAGGGACCGGAGACGTGCAGAGAGAGAGAGAGAGAGAGAGAGAGACCGGGTACGGCGAGAGAGAGAGAGAGTGGGGATGGAGAGAGCGAAAGAGAGACCGGGGACGGCGAGACAGAGAGAGACCGGGGATGGGGAGAGAGAGAGAGAGAGACCGGGGATGGGGAGGGAGAGAGAGAGAGAGAGAGACCGGGGACGGCGAGAGAAAGAGAGACCGGGAACGGGGAGAGAGAGAGAGAGACCGGGGACGGGGAGAGAGAGACAGAGACCGGGGATGGCAAAAGAGAGAGGCACCAGGGACTGCGAGAGAGAGAGAGAGACTGGGGATGGCGAGAGAGAGAGAGACCGGGGACGTCGAGAGAGAGAGCGAGAGACCAGGGACGGGGAGAGAGAGAGAGACCGGGAACGGGGAGAGAGAGAGAGACCGGGAACGGGGAGTGAGAGAGAGAGACCGGGGATGGCAAGAGAGAGAGAGACCGGGGACGGGGAGAGAGAGAGAGAGAGACCGGGGAAGGGGAGAGATAGAGAGAGACCGGGGAAGGGAAGAGAGAGAGAGAGAGACCGGAGATGGGGAGAGAGAGAGAGAGACCGGGGAGGGGGAGAGAGAGAGAGACCAGGGACGGGGAGAGAGAGAGAGACCGGGGACGGCGAGAGAGAGAGAGAGACCGGGGACGGCGAGAGAGAGAGAGACCGGGGACGGGGAGTGAGAGAGAGAGGCCGGGGATGGAGAGAGAGGGAGAGAGACCGGGGACCGTGAGAGATAGAGAGGCCGGGGACGGGGAGAGAGAGAGAGAGAGAGAGACCGGGGACGTCGAGAGAGAGACCGGGGACGGGGAGAGAGAGAGAGACCGGGGACCGGGAGAGAGAGAGAGAGAGAAAGACCGGGGACGGGGAGAGAAAGAGAGAGACCGGGGACGGCGAGAGAGAGACTGGGGACGGGGAGAGAGAGAGAGAGAGAGAGAGAGAGAGAGAGACCGGGGACAGGGAGAGAGAGAGAGACCGGGGACGGAGAGAGCGACAGAGAGACAGGGGACGGCGAGAGCGAGAGAGTACAGGGGACGGCGAGAGAGAGAGATACCAGGGATGGCGAGACAGAGAGAGAGACCGGGGACGGCGAGAGAGAGAGAGAGAGACCGGGGACAGCGAGAGAGAGAGAGAGGGACCGGAGACGGGGAGAGAGAGAGAGAGAGAGAGAGACCGGGGACGGCGAGAGAGAGAGAGAGCGGGGATGGAGAGTGCGAAAGAGAGACCGGGGACGGCGAGACAGAGAGAGACCGGGGATGGGGAGAGAGAGAGAGAGAGAGACCGGGGACGGGGAGAGAGAGAGAGAGAGAGAGAGACCGGGGACGGCGAGAGAAAGAGAGACCGGGAACGGGGAGAGAGAGAGAGACCGGGGACGGGAGGAGGGAGACAGAGACCGGGGATGGCAAGAGAGAGAGAGACCGGGGACGGCGAGAGAGAGAGCGAGAGACCAGGGACGGGGCGAGAGAGAGAGACCGGGAACGGGGAGAGAGAGAGAGACCGGGAACGGGGAGTGAGAGAGAGAGACCGGGGATGGCAAGAGAGAGAGAGACCGGGGACGGGGAGAGAGAGAGAGAGAGACCGGGGAAGGGGAGAGATAGAGAGAGACCGGGGAAGGGAAGAGAGAGAGAGAGAGACCGGGGATGGGGAGAGAGAGAGAGAGACCGGGGACGGCGAGAGAGAGAGAGACCGGCGACGGCGAGAGAGAGACAGAGACCGGGGACGGCGAAAGAGAGAGGAACCAGGGACTGCGAGAGAGAGAGAGAGACCGGGGATGGCGAGAGAGAGAGAGACCGGGGACGGGTAAAGAGAGAGAGACCGGGGACGGGGAGATAGAGAGAGAGAGAGAGAGAGACCGGGGAAGGGGAGAGATAGAGAGAGACCGGGGAAGGGAAGAGAGAGAGAGAGAGACCGGGGATGGGGAGAGAGAGAGAGAGACCGGGGACGGCGAGAGAGAGAGAGACCGGCGACGGCGAGAGAGAGAGAGACTGGGGACGGCGAGAGAGAGACAGAGACCGGGGACGGCGAAAGAGAGAGGAACCAGGTACTGCGAGAGAGAGAGAGAGACCGGGGATGGCGAGAGAGAGAGATTCCGGGGACGGGGAAAGAGAGAGAGACCGGGGACGGGGAGATAGAGTGATAGAGAGAGAGAGACCGGGGACGGGGAGAGAGAGAGAGACGGGGGACGGGGAGAGAGAGAGAGAGACCGGTGACGGGAGAGAGAAAGAGAGACCGGGGATGGAGAGAGAGAGAGAGAGAGAGACCGGGGACGGCGAGGGAGAGAGAGAGACCGGGGACGGGGAGTGGGAGAGAGAGACCGGGGATGAGGAGAGTGAAAGAGAGACCGGGGACGGCGAGACAGAGAGAGACGGGGGACGGGGAGAGAGAGAGAGAGACCGGTGACGGGAGAGAGAAAGAGAAACCGGGGATGGAGAGAGAGAGAGAGAGAGAGATATGGGACGCCGAGAGAGAGAGAGACCGGGGACGGGGAGAGAGAGAGAGACCGGGGACTGCGAGAGAGGGAGAGAGACCGGGGACGGCGAGAGAGAGAGAGAGACCGGGGATGGAGAGAGAGAGAGAGAGAGACCGGGGACGGCGAGAGAGATAGAGACCGGGGACGGGGAGTGAGAGAGAGAGACCGGGGATGGGGAGAGAGAGAGAGACCAGGGACTGCGAGAGAGGGAGATAGACCGGGGACCGTGAGAGAGAGAGAGGCCGGGGACGGGGAGAGAGAGAGAGAGAGAGAGACCGGGGACGTCGAGAGAGAGACCGGGGACGGGGAGAGAGAGAGAGACCGGGGACCGGGAGAGAGAGAGAGAGAGAGACCGGGGACAGGGAGAGATTTAGAGAGACCGGGGACGGCGAGAGAGAGACTGGGGACGGGGAGAGAGAGAGAGAGAGAGAGAGAGAGAGAGAGAGAGACCGGGGACGGGGAGAGAGAGAGAGACCGGGAACGGAGAGAGCGAGAGAGAGACAGGGGACGGCGAGAGCGAGAGAGAGACAGGGGACGGCGAGAGAGAGAGATACCAGGGATGGCGAGTCAGAGAGAGAGACCGGGGACGGCGAGAGAGAGAGAGAGAGAGAGAGACCGGGGACAGCGAGAGAGAGAGAGAGGGACCGGAGACGGGGAGACAGAGAGAGAGAGAGAGAGACCGGGGACGTCGAGAGAGAGAGAGAGCGGGGATGGAGAGAGCGAAAGAGAGACCGGGGACGGCGAGACAGAGAGAGACCGGGGATGGGGAGAGAGAGAGAGAGAGAGACCGGGGACGGGGAGAGAGAGAGAGAGAGAGAGAGACCGGGGACGGCGAGAGAAAGAGAGACCGGGAACGGGGAGAGAGAGAGAGAGACCGGGGACAGGGAGAGAGAGACAGAGACCGGGGATGGCAAAAGAGAGAGGCACCAGGGACTGCGAGAGAGAGAGAGAGAGACTGGGGATGGCGAGAGAGAGAGAGACCGGGGACGGCGAGAGAGAGAGCGAGAGACCAGGGACGGGGAGAGAGAGAGAGACCGGGGACGGGGAGAGAGAGAGAGACCGGGAACGGGGAGTGAGAGAGAGAGACCAGGGATGGCAAGAGAGAGAGAGACCGGGGACGGGGAGAGAGATAGAGAGAGACCGGGGAAGGGGAGAGATAGAGAGAGACCGGGGAAGGGAAGAGAGAGAGAGAGAGACCGGGGATGGGGAGAGAGAGAGAGAGACCGGGGACGGGGAGAGAGAGAGAGACCAGGGACGGGGAGAGAGAGAGAGACCGGGGACGGCGAGAGAGAGACAGAGACCGGGGATGGCAAGAGAGAGAGAGACTGGGGACGGGGAGAGAGAGACAGAGAGACCGGGGAAGGGGAGAGATAGAGAGAGACCGGGGAAGGGAAGAGAGAGAGAGAGAGAGAGACCGGGGATGGGGAGAGAGAGAGAGAGACCGGGGACGGCGAGAGAGAGACAGAGACCAGGGACGGCGAAAGAGAAAGGAACCAGGGACTGCGAGAGAGAGAGAGAGACCGGGGATGGCGAGAGAGAGAGAGACCGGGGACGGGGAAAGAGAGAGAGACCGGGGACGGGGGAGAGAGAGAGAGAGACCGGGGAAGTGGAGAGATAGAGAGAGACCGGGGACGGGAAGAGAGAGAGAGAGAGACCGGGGATGGGGAGAGAGAGAGAGAGACCGGGGACGGCGAGAGAGAGAGAGAGAGACCGGCGACGGCGAGAGAGACAGAGACCGGGGACGGCGAGAGAGAGACAGAGACCGGGGACGGCGAAAGAGAGAGGAACCAGGGACTGCGAGAGAGAGAGAGAGAGACCGGGGATGGCGAGAGAGAGAGAGACCGGGGACGGGGAAAGAGAGAGAGACCGGGGACGGGGAGATAGACAGAGAGAGAGAGAGAGAGACCGGGGACGGGGAGAGAGAGAGAGACGGGGGACGGGGAGAGAGAGAGAGAGACCGGTGACGGGAGAGAGAAAGAGAGACCGGGGATGGAGAGAGAGAGAGAGAGAGAGAGAGAGACCCGGGACGGCGAGAGAGAGAGAGACCGCGGACGGGGAGTGAGAGAGAGAGACCGGGGATGGGGAGAGTGAAAGAGAGACCGGGGACGGCGGGACAGAGAGAGACGGGGGACGGGGAGAGAGAGAGAGAGACCCGTGACGGGAGAGAGAAAGAGAGACCGGGGATGGAGAGAGAGAGAGAGAGAGAGACCGGGGACGGCGAGAGAGAGGGAGACCGGGGACGGGGAGTGAGAGAGAGAGACCGGGGATGGGGAGAGTTAGAGAGACCGGGGAGGGGGAGAGAGAGAGAGAGAGCGGGGATGGAGAGAGAGAGAGAGAGAGAGACCGGGGACGGCGAGAGAGAGAGAGACCGGGGACGGGGATAGAGAGAGAGAGACCGGGGACGGGAAGAGAGAGAGAGAGAGACCGGGGATGGGGAGAGAGAGAGAGAGACCGGGGACGGCGAGAGAGAGAGAGAGACCGGCGACGGCGAGAGAGAGAGAGACCGGGGACGGCGAGAGAGAGACAGAGACCGGGGACGGCGAAAGAGAGAGGAACCAGGGACTGCGAGAGAGAGAGAGAGACCGGGGATGGCGAGAGAGAGAGAGACCGGGGACGGGGAGTGAGAGAGAGAGACCAGGGATGGGGAGAGTGAAAGAGAGACCGGGGACGGCGAGACAGAGAGAGACGGGGGACGGGGAGAGAGAGAGAGAGAGCCGTGACGGGAGAGAGAAAGAGATACCGGGGATGGAGAGAGAGAGAGAGAGAGAGACCGGGGACGGCGAGAGAGAGGGAGACCGGGGACGGGGAGTGAGAGAGAGAGACCGGGGATGGGGAGAGTTAGAGAGACCGGGGAGGGGGAGAGAGAGAGAGAGAGCGGGGATGGAGAGAGAGAGAGAGAGAGAGACCGGGGACGGCGAGAGAGAGAGAGACCGGGGACGGGGATAGAGAGAGAGAGACCGGGGATGGGGAGAGAGAGAGAGAACGCGGACGGGGAGAGAGAGAGAGAGACCGGGGACTGCGAGAGAGGGAGAGAGACCGGGGACCGTGAGAGAGAGAGAGAGGCCGGGGACGGGGAGAGAGAGAGAGAAAGAGAGACCAGGGACGTCGAGAGAGAGACCGGGGACGGGGAGAGAGAGAGAGACCGGGGACCGGGAGAGAGAGAGAGAGAGAGAGACCGGGGACGGCGAGAGAGAGAGAGACCGGGGACGGGGAGTGAGAGAGAGAGACCGGGGATGGGGAGAGAGAGAGAGACCGGGGACGGGGAGAGAGAGAGAGAGACCGGGGATGGAGAGAGAGAGAGAGAGAGAGAGACCGGGGACGGCGAGAGAGAGAGTGACCGGGGACTGGGAGTGAGAGAGAGAGACCGGGGATGGGGAGAGAGAGAGAGACCGGGGGCGGGGAGAGAGAGAGAGACCGGGGACTGCGAGAGAGGGAGAGAGACCGGGGACCGTGAGAGATAGAGAGGCCGGGGACGGGGAGAGAGAGAGAGAGAGAGAGACCGGGGACGTCGAGAGAGAGACCGGGGACGTGGAGAGAGAGAGAGACCGGGGACGGGGAGAGAAAGAGAGAGACCGGGGACGGCGAGAGAGAGACTGGGGACGGGGAGAGAGAGAGAGAGAGAGAGAGAGAGAGAAAGACCGGGGACGGGGAGAGAGAGAGAGACCGGGGACGGAGAGAGCGAGAGAGAGACAGGGGACGGCGAGAGCGAGAGAGAGACAGGGGACGGCGAGAGAGAGAGATACCAGGGATGGCGAGACAGAGAGAGAGACCGGGGACGGCGAGAGAGAGAGAGAGAGACCGGGGACAGCGAGAGAGAGAGAGAGGGACCGGAGACGGGGAGAGAGAGAGAGAGAGAGAGAGTGACCGGGGACGGCGAGAGAGAGAGAGATCGGGGATGGAGAGAGCGAAAGAGAGACCGGGGATGGCGAGACAGAGAGAGACCGCGGATGGGGAGAGAGAGAGAGAGAGAGACCGGGGACGGGGAGAGAGAGAGAGAGAGAGTGAGACCGGGGACGGCGAGAGAAAGAGAGACCGGGAACGGGGAGAGAGAGAGAGAGACCGGGGACGTGGAGAGAGAGACAGAGACCGGGGATGGCAAAAGAGAGAGGCACCAGGGACTGCGAGAGAGAGAGAGAGACTGGGGATGGCGAGAGAGAGAGAGACCGGGGACGGCGACAGAGAGAGCGTGAGACGAGGGACGGGGAGAGAGAGAGAGACCGGGAACGGGGAGAGAGAGAGAGACCGGGAACGGGGAGTGAGAGAGAGAGACCGGGGATGGCAAGAGAGAGAGAGACCGGGGACGGGGAGAGAGAGAGAGAGAGACCGGGGAAGGGGAGAGAGAGAGAGAGACCGGGGAGGGGGAGAGAGAGAGAGACCAGGGACGGGGAGAGAGAGAGAGACCGGGGACGGCGAGAGAGAGAGAGACCGGGGACGGGGAGATAGAGAGAGAGAGAGAGAGAGACCGGGGACGTGGAGAGAGAGAGAGAGACCGGCGACGGCGAGAGAGAGAGAGACCGGGGACGGCGAGAGAGAGACAAAGACCGGGGATGGCAAAAGAGAGAGGCACCATGGACTGCGAGAGAGAGAGAGAGAGACTGGGGATGGCGAGAGAGAGAGAGACCGGGGACGGCGAGTGAGAGAGAGAGAGACCAGGGACGGGGAGAGAGAGAGAGACCCGGGACGGGGAGAGAGAGAGAGACCGGGAACGGGTAGTGACAGAAACCGGGGACGGCGAGAGAGAGAGAGAGACCGGGGACGGCAAGAGAGAGAGAGACCGGGGACGGCGAGAGAGAGAGAGAGAGAGACTGGGGACGGCAGAGAGAGAGAGACCGGGGATGGCGAGAGAGAGAGAGACCGGGTCCGGGGAGAGAGAGAGAGAGAGAGAGACCGGGGAAGGCGAGAGAGAGAGAGACCGGGGATGGCGAGAGAGAGAGAGAAACGGGAAGGGGAGAGAGAGAGAGAGAGAGAGAGAGAGACCGGGGAAGGCGAGAGAGAGAGAGACCGGGGACGGCGAGAGAGAGAGAGAGAGAACGGGGACGGTAGAGAGAGAGAGACCGGGGATGGCGAGTGAGAGTGAGAGACAGGGGATGGCGAGAGAGAGAGAGACCGGGGATGGCGAGAGAGAGAGAGAGAGACCAGGGACGGGGAGAGAGAGAGTGACTGTGTCGGGGAGAGAGAGAGAGACTGGGGACGGCGAGAAAGAGAGAGCCCGGGGACAGCGAGCGAGAGAGAGAGACCGGGGATGGCGAGAGAGAGAGAGACCGGGGACGGGGAGAGAGAGAGAGAGAGAGAGACCGGGGAAGGCGAGAGAGAGAGAGACCGGGGATGGCGAGAGAGAGAGAGACTGGGGATGGCGAGAGAGAGAGAGAGACCGGGGACGGGGAGAGAGAGAGAGAGACCGGGGACGGGGAGAGAGAGAGAGAGAGACCGGGGACAGGGAGCGAGAGACAGACCGGGGACGGCGAGAGAGAGAGAGAGAGAGACAGGGGACGGCGAGAGAGAGAGAGCTCGGGGACGGCGAGAAAGAGAGAGAGACCGGGGACGGCGAGAGAGAGAGAGACCGGGGAGGGGGAGAGAGAGTGAGAGACCAGGGACGGCGAGATAGAGAGAGACCGGGAAGGGGGAGAGCGAGAGAGAGACCGGGGAAGGGGAGAGATAGAGAGAGACCGGGGAAGGGAAGAGAGAGAGAGAGACACCGGGGACGGGGAGAGAGAGAGAGAGACCAGGGACGGCGAGCGAGAGAGAGAACGGGAACGGGGATAGAAAGAGACCGGGGATAGGGAGAGAGAGAGAGACCGGGGACGGCGATAGAGAGCGAGAGACCGGGGACGGCGAGAGAGAGAGAGACCGGGGACGGCGAGAAAGAGACAGGGACCGGGGACGGGGAGAGAGAGAGAGAGAGACCGGGGAAGGGGAGAGAGAGAGAGAGACCGGGGACGGCGAGAGAGAGAGAGACCGGCGACGGCGAGAGAGAGAGAGACCGGGGATGGCGAGAGAGAGACAGAGACCGTGGAAGTCGAAAGAGAGAGGAACCAGGGACTGCGAGAGAGAGAGAGAGACCGGGGATGGCGAGAGAGAGAGAGACCGGGGACGGGGAAAGAGAGAGAGACCGGGGACGGGGAGATAGAGAGAGAGAGAGAGAGAGACGGGGACGGGGAGAGAGAGAGAGAGACCGGCGACGGCGAGAGAGAGAGAGACCGGGGACGGCGAGAGAGAGACAGAGACCGGGGATGGCAAAAGAGAGAGGCACCAGGGACTGCGAGAGAGAGAGAGAGACTGGGGATGGCGAGAGAGAGAGAGAGACCGGGGACGGCGAGAGAGAGAGAGAGAGACCAGGGACGGGGAGAGAGAGAGAGAGACCGGGAACGTGGAGTGAGAGAGAGAGAGACCGGGGAAGGGGAGAGATAGAGAGAGACCGGGGAAGGGAAGAGAGAGAGAGAGAGACCGGGGATGGGGAGAGAGAGAGAGAGACCGGGGACGGCGAGAGAGAGAGAGACCGGCGACGGCGAGAGAGAGAGAGACCGGGGACGGCGAGAGAGAGACAGAGACCGTGGATGGCAAAAGAGAGAGGCACCAGGGACTGCGAGAGAGAGAGAGAGACTGGGGATGGCGAGAGAGAGAGAGACCGGGGACGGCAAGAGAGAGAGAGAGAGAGACCAGGGATGGGAAGAGAGAGAGAGAGACCGGGAACGGGGAGTGAGAGAGACCGGGGACGGCGAGAGAGAGAGAGACAGGGGACGGCAAGAGAGAGAGAGACCGGGTACGGGGAGAAAGAGAGAGAGAGACCGGGGAAGGGGAGAGATAGAGAGAGACCGGGGAAGGGAAGAGAGAGAGAGAGAGACCGGGGATGGGGAGAGAGAGAGAGAGACCGGGGACGGCGAGAGAGAGAGAGACCGGCGACGGCGAGAGAGAGAGAGACCGGGGACGGCGAAAGAGAGAGGAACCAGGGACTGCGAGAGAGAGAGAGAGACCGGGGCTGGCGAGAGAGAGAGAGACCGGGGACGGGGAGATAGAGAGAGAGAGAGAGAGAGACCGGGGACGGGGAGAGAGAGAGAGAGACCGGCGACGGCGAGAGAGAGAGAGACCGGGGACGGCGAGAGAGAGACAGAGACCGTGGATGGCAAAAGAGAGAGGCACCAGGGACTGCGAGAGAGAGAGAGAGACTGGGGATGGCGAGAGAGAGAGAGACCGGGGACGGCGAGAGAGAGAGAGAGAGACCAGGGACGGGGAGAGAGAGAGAGAGACCGGGAACGGGGAGTGAGAGAGAGAGAGACCGGGGAAGGGGAGAGATAGAGAGAGACCGGGGAAGGGAAGAGAGAGAGAGAGAGACCGGGGATGGGGAGAGAGAGAGAGAGACCGGGGACGGCGAGAGAGAGAGAGACCGGCGACGGCGAGAGAGAGAGAGACCGGGGACGGCGAGAGAGAGACAGAGACCGGGGAAGTCGAAAGAGAGAGGAACCAGGGACTGCGAGAGAGAGAGAGAGAGACCGGTGATGCCGAGAGAGAGAGAGACCGGGGACGGGGAAAGAGAGAGAGACCGGTGACGGGGAGATAGAGAGAGAGAGAGAGAGAGAGACCGGGGACGGGGAGAGAGAGAGAGAGACCGGCGACGGCGAGAGAGAGAGAGACCGGGGACGGCGAGAGAGAGACAGAGACCGTGGATGGCAAAAGAGAGAGGCACCAGGACTGCGAGAGAGAGAGAGAGACTGGGGATGGCGAGAGAGAGAGAGACCGGGGACGGCAAGAGAGAGAGAGAGAGACCAGGGATGGGAAGAGAGAGAGAGAGACCGGGAACGGGGAGTGAGAGAGACCGGGGACGGCGAGAGAGAGAGAGAGACAGGGGACGGCAAGAGAGAGAGAGACCGGGGTACGGGGAGAAAGAGAGAGAGAGACCGGGGAAGGGGAGAGATAGAGAGAGACCGGGGAAGGGAAGAGAGAGAGAGAGAGACCGGGGATGGGGAGAGAGAGAGAGAGACCGGGGACGGCGAGAGAGAGAGAGACCGGCGACGGCGAGAGAGAGAGAGACCGGGGACGGCGAAAGAGAGAGGAACCAGAGACTGCGAGAGAGAGAGAGAGACCGGGGCTGGCGAGAGAGAGAGAGACCGGGGACGGGGAAAGAGAGAGAGACCTGGGACGGGGAGATAGAGAGAGAGAGATAGACCGGGGACGTGGAGAGAGAGAGAGAGACCGGCGACGGCGAGAGAGAGAGAGACCGGGGACGGCGAGAGAGAGACAGAGACCGGGGATGGCAAAAGAGAGAGGCACCAGGGACTGCGAGAGAGAGAGAGAGACTGGGGATGGCGAGTAGAGAGAGACCGGGGACGGCGAGAGAGAGAGAGAGAGAGACCAGGGACGGGGAGAGAGAGAGAGAGACCGGGGACGGGGAGAGAGAGAGAGACCGGGAACGGGGAGTGAGAGAGACCGGGGACGGCGAGAGAGAGAGAGAGACCGGGGACGGCAAGAGAGAGAGAGACCGGGGACGGCGAAAGAGAGAGGAACCAGGGACTGCGAGAGAGAGAGAGAGACCGGGGCTGGCGAGAGAGAGAGAGACCGGGGACGGGGAGATAGAGAGAGAGAGAGAGAGAGACCGGGGACGGGGAGAGAGAGAGAGAGACCGGCGACGGCGAGAGAGAGAGAGACCGGGGACGGCGAGAGAGAGACAGAGACCGTGGATGGCAAAAGAGAGAGGCACCAGGGACTGCGAGAGAGAGAGAGAGACTGGGGATGGCGAGAGAGAGAGAGACCGGGGACGGCGAGAGAGAGAGAGAGACCAGGGACGGGGAGAGAGAGAGAGAGACCGGGAACGGGGAGTGAGAGAGAGAGAGACCGGGGAAGGGGAGAGATAGAGAGAGACCGGGGAAGGGAAGAGAGAGAGAGAGAGACCGGGGATGGGGAGAGAGAGAGAGAGACCGGGGACGGCGAGAGAGAGAGAGACCGGCGACGGCGAGAGAGAGAGAGACCGGGGACGGCGAGAGAGAGACAGAGACCGGGGATGGCAAAAGAGAGAGGCACCAGGGACTGCGAGAGAGAGAGAGAGACTGGGGATGGCGAGTAGAGAGAGACCGGGGACGGCGAGAGAGAGAGAGAGAGACCAGGGACGGGGAGAGAGAGAGAGAGACCGGGGACGGGGAGAGAGAGAGAGACCGGGAACGGGGAGTGAGAGAGACCGGGGACGGCGAGAGAGAGAGAGAGACCGGGGACGGCAAGAGAGAGAGAGACCGGGGACGGCGAAAGAGAGAGGAACCAGGGACTGCGAGAGAGAGAGAGAGACCGGGGCTGGCGAGAGAGAGAGAGACCGGGGACGGGGAGATAGAGAGAGAGAGAGAGAGAGACCGGGGACGGGGAGAGAGAGAGAGAGACCGGCGACGGCGAGAGAGAGAGAGACCGGGGACGGCGAGAGAGAGACAGAGACCGTGGATGGCAAAAGAGAGAGGCACCAGGGACTGCGAGAGAGAGAGAGAGACTGGGGATGGCGAGAGAGAGAGAGACCGGGGACGGCGAGAGAGAGAGAGAGAGACCAGGGACGGGGAGAGAGAGAGAGAGACCGGGAACGGGGAGTGAGAGAGAGAGAGACCGGGGAAGGGGAGAGATAGAGAGAGACCGGGGAAGGGAAGAGAGAGAGAGAGAGACCGGGGATGGGGAGAGAGAGAGAGAGACCGGGGACGGCGAGAGAGAGAGAGACCGGCGACGGCGAGAGAGAGAGAGACCGGGGACGGCGAGAGAGAGACAGAGACCGGGAAGTCGAAAGAGAGAGGAACCAGGGACTGCGAGAGAGAGAGAGAGAGACCGGTGATGCCGAGAGAGAGAGAGACCGGGGACGGGGAAAGAGAGAGAGACCGGTGACGGGGAGATAGAGAGAGAGAGAGAGAGAGAGACCGGGGACGGGGAGAGAGAGAGAGAGAGACCGGCGACGGCGAGAGAGAGAGAGACCGGGGACGGCGAGAGAGAGACAGAGACCGTGGATGGCAAAAGAGAGAGGCACCAGGGACTGCGAGAGAGAGAGAGAGACTGGGGATGGCGAGAGAGAGAGAGACCGGGGACGGCAAGAGAGAGAGAGAGAGACCAGGGATGGGAAGAGAGAGAGAGAGACCGGGAACGGGGAGTGAGAGAGACCGGGACGGCGAGAGAGAGAGAGAGACAGGGGACGGCAAGAGAGAGAGAGACCGGGTACGGGGAGAAAGAGAGAGAGAGACCGGGGAAGGGGAGAGATAGAGAGACCGGGGAAGGGAAGAGAGAGAGAGAGAGACCGGGGATGGGGAGAGAGAGAGAGAGACCGGGGACGGCGAGAGAGAGAGAGACCGGCGACGGCGAGAGAGAGAGAGACCGGGGACGGCGAAAGAGAGAGGAACCAGAGACTGCGAGAGAGAGAGAGAGACCGGGGCTGGCGAGAGAGAGAGAGACCGGGGACGGGGAAAGAGAGAGAGACCTGGGACGGGGAGATAGAGAGAGAGAGATAGACCGGGGACGTGGAGAGAGAGAGAGAGACCGGCGACGGCGAGAGAGAGAGAGACCGGGACGGCGAGAGAGAGACAGAGACCGGGGATGGCAAAAGAGAGAGGCACCAGGGACTGCGAGAGAGAGAGAGAGACTGGGGATGGCGAGTAGAGAGAGACCGGGGACGGCGAGAGAGAGAGAGAGAGACCAGGGACGGGGAGAGAGAGAGAGAGACCGGGGACGGGGAGAGAGAGAGAGACCGGGAACGGGGAGTGAGAGAGACCGGGGACGGCGAGAGAGAGAGAGAGACCGGGGACGGCAAGAGAGAGAGAGACCGGGGGACGGCGAGAGAGAGAGAGAGAGACCGGGGACGGCAGAGAGAGAGAGACCGGGTCCGGGGAGAGAGAGAGAGAGAGAGAGACCGGGTAAGGCGAGAGAGAGAGAGACTGGGGATGGCGAGAGAGAGAGAGACCCGGGATGGGGAGAGAGAGAGAGAGAGAGAGACCGGGGAAGGCGAGAGAGAGAGACCGGGGACGGCGAGAGAGAGAGAGATAGAACGGGGACGGTAGAGAGAGAGAGACCGGGGATGGCGAGTGAGAGTGAGAGACAGGGGATGGCGAGAGAGAGAGAGACCGGGGATGGCGAGAGAGAGAGAGAGAGACCAGGGACGGGGAGAGAGAGAGAGAGACC
Source organism: Chiloscyllium punctatum (assembly GCF_047496795.1). Lineage (NCBI taxonomy): Eukaryota > Metazoa > Chordata > Chondrichthyes > Orectolobiformes > Hemiscylliidae > Chiloscyllium > Chiloscyllium punctatum. The sequence continues at coordinate 20,820 of NW_027310416.1, forward strand.
GGGGAAGGCGAGAGAGAGAGAGACCGGGGATGGCGAGAGAGAGAGAGACCCGGGACGGGGAGAGAGAGAGAGAGAGAGAGAGACCGGGGAAGGAGAGAGAGAGAGAGACCGGGGATGGGGAGAGAGAGAGAGAGAGACCGGGGACGGCGAGAGAGAGAGAGACCGGCGACGGCGAGAGAGAGAGAGACTGGGGACGGCGAAAGAGAGAGGAACCAGGGACTGCGAGAGAGAGAGAGAGAGACCGGGGATGGCGAGAGAGAGAGAGACCGGGGACGGGGAAAGAGAGAGAGACCGGGGACGGGGAGATAGAGAGAGAGAGAGAGAGAGACCGGGGACGTGGAGAGAGAGAGAGAGACCGGCGACGGCGAGAGAGAGAGAGACCGGGGACGGCGAGAGAGAGACAGAGACCGGGGATGGCAAAAGAGAGAGGCAGCAGGGACTGCGAGAGAGTGAGAGAGACTGGGGATGGCGAGAGAGAGAGAGACCGGGTCCGGGGAGAGAGAGAGAGAGAGAGAGACCGGGTAAGGCGAGAGAGAGAGAGACCGGGGATGGCGAGAGAGAGAGAGACCCGGGATGGGGAGAGAGAGAGAGAGAGAGAGACCGGGGAAGGCGAGAGAGAGAGAGACCGGGGACGGCGAGAGAGAGAGAGAGAGAACGGGGACGGTAGAGAGAGAGAGACCGGGGATGGCGAGTGAGAGTGAGAGACAGGGGATGGCGAGAGAGAGAGAGAGACCGGGGATGGCGAGAGAGAGAGAGAGAGACCAGGGACGGGGAGAGAGAGAGAGAGACCGGGTCGGGGAGAGAGAGGGAGACTGGGGACGGCGAGAAAGAGAGAGCCCGGGGACAGCGAGCGAGAGAGAGAGACCGGGGATGGCGAGAGAGAGAGAGACCGGGGACGGGGAGAGAGAGAGAGAGAGACCGGGGAAGGCGAGAGAGAGAGAGACCGGGGATGGCGAGAGAGAGAGAGACCCGGGACGGCGTGAGAGAGAGAGAGAGAGAGACCGGGGAAGGCGAGAGAGAGAGAGACCGGGGATGGCGAGAGAGAGAGAGAGACCGGGGACGGGGAGAGAGAGAGAGAGACCGGGGACGGGGAGAGAGAGAGAGAGAGACCGGGGACAGGGAGCGAGAGAGAGACCGGGGACGGCGAGAGAGAGAGAGAGAGAGAGAGACAGGGGAGGGCGAGAGAGAGAGAGCCCGGGGACGGCAAGAAAGAGAGAGAGACCGGGGACGGCGAGAGAGAGAGAGACCGGGGAGGGGGAGAGAGAGAGAGAGACCAGGGACGGCGAGAGAGAGAGAGACCGGGGAGGGGGAGAGCGAGAGAGAGACTGGGGAAGTGGAGAGATAGAGAGAGACCGGGGAATGGAAGAGAGAGAGAGAGAGACCGGGGACGGGGAGAGAGAGAGAGAGACCAGGGACGGCGAGAGAGAGAGAGAACGGGGACGCGGAGAGAGAGAGACCTGGGATAGGGAGAGAGAGAGAGACCGGGGACGGCGAGAGAGAGAGAGAGACCGGGGACTGCGAGAGAGAGAGAGAGACCGGGGACGGCGAGGGAGCGAGGCTGGCGACGGGGGGATGGGGAGAGAGACCGGGGACGGGGAGAGAGAGAGAGACCGGGGACGGCGAGAGAGAGAGAGAGACCGAGGACGGTGACAGAGAGAGACTGGGGACGGTGGGATAGCGAGAGAGACCGGGGACGGGGAGAGAGAGAGAGACCGGGAACGGGGAGAGAGAGAGAGACCGGGAACGGGGAGAGAGAGAGAGGCCGGGGACGGCGAGAGAGAGAGAGAGAGACCGGGGACAGCGAGAGAGAGAGAGAGACCGGGGACGGGGAGAGAGAGAGAGAGACCGGGGACGGCGAGAGAGAGAGAGAGAGACCGGGGATGGCGAGAGAGAGAGAGAGAGACCGGGGACAGCGAGAGAGAGAGAGAGACCGGGGACGGGGAGAGAGAGAGAGAGAGACTGGGGACGGGGAGAGAGAAAGAGACCGGGGCCGGGGAGAGAGAGAGAGCGAGACCGGGGACGGCGAGAGAGAGAGAGACCGGGTACATGGAGAGAGAGAGAGAGTTCGGGGACGGGGAGAGAGTGAGAGACCGGGGACGGGAAGAGAGAGAGAGAGACCAGGGACGGCGAGAGAGAGTGAGACCGGGGACGGGGAGAGAGAGAGAGAGAGACCGGGGACGGGGAGAGAGAGAGAGACCGGGGGCGGCAATTGAGAGAGTGAGACCGGGGACGGCGGGTGAGAGAGAGACCGGGGACGGGGAGAGAGAGACAGACTGGGGACGGGGAGAGAGAGAGAGAGACCGGGGACGGGGAGAGAGAGACAGACTGGGGACGGGGAGAGAGAGAGAGACCGGGGACGCGAAGAGAGAGAGACCTGGGATAGGGAGAGAGAGAGAGACCGGGGACGGGGAGAGAGAGAGAGAGACCAGGGACGGCGACAGAGAGAGAGAACGGGGACGCGGAGAGAGAGAGACCTGGGATAGGGAGAGAGAGAGAGACCGGGGACGGCGAGAGAGAGAGAGAGACCGGGGACTGCGAGAGAGAGAGAGAGAGACCGGGGACGGCGAGGGAGCGAGGCTGGCGACGGGGGGGTGGGGAGAGAGACCGGGGACGGGGAGAGAGAGAGAGACCGGGGACGGCGAGAGAGAGAGAGAGACCGAGGACGGTGACAGAGAGAGACTGGGGACGGTGGGATAGCGAGAGAGACCGGGGACGGGGAGAGAGAGAGAGACCGGGAACGGGGAGAGAGAGAGAGACCGGGAACGGGGAGAGAGAGAGAGGCCGGGGACGGCGAGAGAGAGAGAGAGAGACCGGGGACAGCGAGAGAGAGAGAGAGACCGGGGACGGGAGAGAGAGAGAGAGACCGGGGACGGCGAGAGAGAGAGAGAGAGACCGGGGATGGCGAGAGAGAGAGAGAGAGACCGGGGACAGCGAGAGAGAGAGAGAGACCGGGGACGGGGAGAGAGAGAGAGAGAGACTGGGGACGGGGAGAGAGAAAGAGACCGGGGCCGGGGAGAGAGAGAGAGCGAGACCGGGGACGGCGAGAGAGAGAGAGACCGGGTACGTGGAGAGAGAGAGAGAGTTCGGGGACGGGGAGAGAGTGAGAGACCGGGGACGGGAAGAGAGAGAGAGAGACCAGGGACGGCGAGAGAGAGTGAGACCGGGGACGGGGAGAGAGAGAGAGAGACCGGGGACGGGGAGAGAGAGAGAGACCGGGGGCGGCAATTGAGAGAGTGAGACCGGGGACGGCGGGTGAGAGAGAGACCGGGGACGGGGAGAGAGAGACAGACTGGGGACGGGGAGAGAGAGAGAGAGACCGGGGACGGGGAGAGAGAGACAGACTGGGGACGGGGAGAGAGAGAGAGACCGGGGACGGGCAGAGAGAGAGAGAGACCAGGGACGGCGAGAGAGAGAGAGGTAGACCGGGTACGGGGAGAGAGAGAGAGACCGGGGACGGGCAGAGATATTGAGAGAGACCGGGGGCGGCGAGTGAGAGAGAGAGACCGGGGACGGCGAGTGAGAGAGAGACCGGGGACGGGGAGAGAGCGAGAGACCGGACGGGACGGGAGAGAGTGAGAGAGACCGGAGATGGGGAGAGAGAGAGAGTGAGACCCGGGACGGGGAGAGAGAGAGAGAGAGACCGGGCACGGGGAGAGAGTGAGAGACCGGGGGCGGCGATTGAGAGAGTGAGACCGGGGACGGCGAGTGAGAGGGAGACCAGGGACGGGGAGAGAGAGAGAGAGACCGGGGATGGGGAGAGAGAGAGAGACCGTGGACGGCGAGATAGTGAGAGAGACCGTGAACGGGGAGAGAGAGACAGACTGGAGACGGGGAGGGAGAGAGAGACCGGGGACGGGCAGAGAGATAGAGAGACCAGGGACGGCGAGAGAGAGAGAGGTAGACCGGGGACGGGGAGAGAGAGAGAGACCGGGGACGGGGGGAGATAGTGAGAGATACCGGGGGCGGCGAGTGAGAGAGAGAGACCGGGGACGGCGAGTGAGAGAGAGACCGGGGACGGGGAGAGAGAGAGAGAGACCGGGGACGGGGAGAGAGCGAGAGACCGTGGACGGCGAGAGCGAGAGAGAGACCGGGGACGGGGAGAGAGAGAGAGAAACCGGGGATGGTGAGAGAGAGGGAGAGAGAGACCGGGAACGGGGAGAGAGAGAGAGACCGGGGACGGCGAGAGAGAGAGACCGGGGACTGGGAGAGAGAGAGAGACCGGGGACGGCGAGAGATAGAGAGACCGGGGACGGCGAGAGAGAGAGAGAGACCGGGGACGGGGAGAGAGAGAGGTAGAGACAGGGGACGGGGAGAGAGAAAGAGACCGGGGCCGGGGAGAGAGAGAGAGCGAGACAGTGGACGGCGAGAGAGAGAGAGAGACCGGGGATGGCGAGAGAGAGAGAGACCGGGGACAGCGAGAGAGAGACTGAGACCGGGGACGGGGAGAGAGAGAGAGAGAGCGAACGGGGAAGGGGAGAGATAGAGAGAGACCGGGGAAGGGAAGAGAGAGAGAGAGAGACCGGGGACGGGGAGAGAGAGAGAGAGACCGGGGACTGCGAGAGAGAGAGAGACCGGCGACGGCGAGAGAGAGAGAGACCGGGGACGGCGAGAGAGAGACAGAGACCGGGGACAGCGAAAGAGAGAGGAACCAGGGACTGCGAGAGAGAGAGAGAGACCAGGGATGGCGAGAGTGAGAGAGACCGGGGACGGGGAGAGAGAGAGAGACCGGGGACGGGGAGATAGAGAGAGAGAGAGAGAGAGACCGGGGACGGGGAGAGAGAGACAGAGACCGGGGATGGCGAAAGAGAGAGGCACCAGGGACTGCGAGAGAGAGAGAGAGACCGGGGATGGCGAGAGAGAGAGAGACCGGGGACGGGGAAAGAGAGAGAGACCGATGACGGCAAGAGAGAGAGAGACCGGGGACGGCAAGAGAGAGAGAGAGAGAGACCGGGGACGGCAGAGAGAGAGAGACCGGGGATGGCGAGAGAGAGAGAGACCGGGTACGGGGAGAGAGAGAGATAGTGAGAGAGACCGGGGGCGGTGAGTGAGAGAGAGAGACCGGGGACGGCGAGTGAGAGAGAGACCGGGGACGGGGAGAGAGAGTGAGAGACCGGGGACGGAGAGAGAGTGAGAGACCGTGGACGGCGAGAGAGAGAGAGAGAACGGGGACGGGGAGAGAGAGAGAGAGACCGGGGACGGCGAGAGAGAGAGAGAGAGAGACCGGGAACGGTAGAGAGAGAGAGACCGGGGACGGCGAGAGAGAGGGAGAGACCAGGGACAGCGAGAGAGAGAGAGAGAGCCGGGACGGGGAGAGAGAGAGAGAGAGAGACTGGGGACGGGGAGAGAGAAAGAGACCGGGGACGGGGAGAGAGAGAGAGCGAGACCGTGGACGGCGAGAGAGAGAGAGAGACCGGGGATGGCGAGAGAGAGAGAGAGAGAGACTGAGACCGGGGGGAGAGAGAGAGAGACCGGGGACGGCGAGAGAGAGGGAGACCGGGGACGGCGAGAGAGAGACAGAGACCGGGGATGGCAAGAGAGAGGGAGACCGGGGACGGCGAGAGAGAGATAGAGACCGGGGACTGGGAGAGAGAGAGAGAGACCGGGGACGGGGAGAAAGAGAGAGAGAGACCGGGGACAGGGAGCGAGAGAGAGACCGGGTACTGCGAGAGAGAGAGAGAGAGAGAGAGACCGGGGACGGCGAGAGAGAGAGAGACCGGGGAGGGGGAGAGAGAGAGAGAGACCAGGGACAGCGAGAGAGAGAGAGAACGGGGACGGGGAGAGAGAGAGACCGGGGACAGGGAGAGAGAGAGAGACCGGGGACGGCGAGAGAGAGAGAGAGACCGGGGACTGCGAGAGAGAGAGAGAGACCGGGGATGGCGAGAGAGAGAGAGAGACCGGGGAAGGGAAGAGAGAGAGAGAGACCAGGGACGGCGACAGAGAGAGAGAACGGTGACGGGGAGAGAGAGAGACCGGGGACAGGGAGAGAGAGAGAGACCGGGGACGGCGAGAGAGAGAGAGAGACCGGGGACTGCGAGAGAGAGAGAGAGACCGGGGATGGCGAGAGAGAGAGAGAGACCGGGGACAGCGAGAGAGAGAGAGAGACCGGGGACGGGAGAGAGAGAGAGAGAGACTGGGGACGGGGAGAGAGAGAGAGAGTTCGGGGACGGGGAGAGAGTGAGAGACCGGGGACGGGAAGAGAGAGAGAGAGACCGGGGGACAGGGAGAGAGAGAGAGACCGGGGACGGCGAGAGAGAGAGAGAGACCGGGGACTGCGAGAGAGAGAGAGAGACCGGGGACGGCGAGAGAGAGAGAGAGACCGGGTCCGGGGAGAGAGAGAGAGCGAGACCGGGGATGGCGAGAGAGAGAGAGACCAGGTACGTGGAGAGAGAGAGAGAGTTCGGGGACGGGGAGAGAGTGAGAGACCGGGGACGGGAAGAGAGAGAGAGAGACCAGAGACGGCGAGAGAGAGAGAGTGAGACCGGGGACGGGGAGAGAGAGAGAGAGACCGGGGACGGGGAGAGAGCGAGAGACCGTGGATGGCGAGAGAGAGAGAGAGACCGGGGACGGTGAGAGAGAGACAGAAACCGGGGATGGCGAGAGAGAGGGAGAGAGAGACCGGGAACGGGGAGAGAGACAGAGACCGGGGATGGCAAAAGAGAGAGGCACCAGGGACTGCGAGAGAGTGAGAGAGACTGGGGATGGCGAGAGAGAGAGAGACCGGGGACGGCGAGAGAGAGAGAGAGAGAGACCAGAGACGGGGAGAGAGAGAGAGACCCGGGATGGGGAGAGAGAGAGAGAGAGAGAGACCGGGGAAGGCGAGAGAGAGAGAGAGACCGGGGACGGCGAGAGAGAGAGAGAGAGAACGGGGACGGTAGAGAGAGAGAGACCGGGGATGGCGAGTGAGAGTGAGAGACAGGGGATGGCGAGAGAGAGAGAGAGACCGGGGATGGCGAGAGAGAGAGAGAGAGACCAGGGACAGGGAGAGAGAGATAGAGACCGGGTCGGGGACAGAGAGAGACCGGGAACGGGGAGAGAGAGAGAGACCGGGGACGGGCAGAGAGAGAGAGAGACCGGAGATGGGGAGAGAGAGAGAGTGAGACCCGGGAGAGACCTGGGACGGGGAGAGAGAGAGAGACCGGGGGCGGGGAGAGAGCGAGAGACCGTGGACGGCGAGAAAGAGAGAGGCACCAGGGACTGCGAGAGAGTGAGAGAGACTGGGGATGGCGAGAGAGAGAGAGACCGGGGACGGCGAGAGAGAGAGAGAGAGAGACCAGGGACGGGGAGAGAGAGAGAGACCCGGGATGGGGAGAGAGAGAGAGAGAGAGAGACCGGGGAAGGCGAGAGAGAGAGAGAGACCGGGGACGGCGAGAGAGAGAGAGAGAGAACGGGGACGGTAGAGAGAGAGAGACCGGGGATGGCGAGTGAGAGTGAGAGACAGGGGATGGCGAGAGAGAGAGAGAGACCGGGGATGGCGAGAGAGAGAGAGAGAGACCAGGGTCGGGGAGAGAGAGAGAGAGACCGGGTCGGGGAGAGAGAGAGAGAGACTGGGGACGGCGAGAAAGAGAGAGCCTGGGGACAGCGAGCGAGAGAGAGAGACCGGGGATGGCGAGAGATAGAGAGACCGGGGACGGGGAGAGAGAGAGAGAGAGAGACCGGGGAAGGCGAGAGTGAGAGAGACCGGGGATGGCGAGAGAGAGAGAGACCCAGGACGGGGAGAGAGAGAGAGAGAGAGACCGGGGAAGGCGAGAGAGAGAGAGACCGGGGATGGCGAGAGAGAGAGAGAGACCGGGGACTGCGAGAGAGAGAGAGAGACCGGGAATGGCGAGAGAGAGAGAGAGACCGGGGACAGCGAGAGAGAGAGAGAGACCGGGGACGGGGAGAGAGAGAGAGAGAGACTGGGGACGGGGAGAGAGAGAGAGAGTTCGGGGACGGGGAGAGAGTGAGAGACCGGGGACGGGAAGAGAGAGAGAGAGACCGGGGACAGGGAGAGAGAGAGAGACCGGGGACGGCGAGAGAGAGAGAGAGACCGGGGACTGCGAGAGAGAGAGAGAGACCGGGGACGGCGAGAGAGAGAGAGAGAGACCGGGTCCGGGGAGAGAGAGAGAGCGAGACCGGGGACGGCGAGAGAGAGAGAGACCGGGGTACGTGGAGAGAGAGAGAGAGTTCGGGGACGGGGAGAGAGTGAGAGACCGGGGACGGGAAGAGAGAGAGAGAGACCAGAGACGGCGAGAGAGAGAGAGTGAGACCGGGGACGGGGAGAGAGAGAGAGAGACCGGGGACGGGGGAGAGAGCGAGAGACCGTGGATGGCGAGAGAGAGAGAGAGACCGGGGACGGTGAGAGAGAGACAGAAACCGGGGATGGCGAGAGAGAGGGAGAGAGAGACCGGGAACGGGGAGAGAGACAGAGACCGGGGATGGCAAAAGAGAGAGGCACCAGGGACTGCGAGAGAGTGAGAGAGACTGGGGATGGCGAGAGAGAGAGAGACCGGGGACAGCGAGAGAGAGAGAGAGAGAGACCAGAGACGGGGAGAGAGAGAGAGACCCGGGATGGGGAGAGAGAGAGAGAGAGAGAGACCGGGGAAGGCGAGAGAGAGAGAGAGACCGGGGACGGCGAGAGAGAGAGAGAGAGAACGGGGACGGTAGAGAGAGAGAGACCGGGGATGGCGAGTGAGAGTGAGAGACAGGGGATGGCGAGAGAGAGAGAGAGACCGGGGATGGCGAGAGAGAGAGAGAGAGACCAGGGACAGGGAGAGAGAGAGAGAGACCGGGTCGGGGAGAGAGAGAGACCGGGAACGGGGAGAGAGAGAGAGACCGGGGACGGGCAGAGAGAGAGAGAGACCGGAGATGGGGAGAGAGAGAGAGTGAGACCCGGGACGGGGAGAGAGAGAGAGAGAGAGACCTGGGACGGGGAGAGAGCGAGAGACCGTGGACGGCGAGAAAGAGAGAGGCACCAGGGACTGCGAGAGAGTGAGAGAGACTGGGGATGGCGAGAGAGAGAGAGACCGGGGACGGCGAGAGAGAGAGAGAGAGAGAGAGACCAGGGACGGGGAGAGAGAGAGAGACCCGGGATGGGGAGAGAGAGAGAGAGAGAGAGACCGGGGAAGGCGAGAGAGAGAGAGAGAGACCGGGGACGGCGAGAGAGAGAGAGAGAGAACGGGGACGGTAGAGAGAGAGAGACCGGGGATGGCGAGTGAGAGTGAGAGACAGGGGATGGCGAGAGAGAGAGAGAGAGACCGGGGATGGCGAGAGAGAGAGAGAGAGACCAGGGACGGGGAGAGAGAGAGAGAGACCGGGTCGGGGAGACAGAGAGAGACTGGGGACGGCGAGAAAGAGAGAGAGACCGGGGACTGCGAGAGAGAGAGAGAGACCGGGGATGGCGAGAGAGAGAGAGACCGGGGACGGGGAGAGAGAGAGAGAGAGACCGGGGAAGGCGAGTGAGAGAGAGACCGGGGATGGCGAGAGAGAGAGAGACCCAGGACGGGGAGAGAGAGAGAGAGAGAGACCGGGGAAGGCGAGAGAGAGAGAGACCGGGGATGGCGAGAGAGAGAGAGAGACCGGGGACGGGGAGAGAGAGAGAGAGACCGGGGACGGGGGAGAGAGAGAGAGAGAGACCGGGGACAGGGAGCGAGAGAGAGACCGGGGACGGCGAGAGAGAGAGAGAGAGAGAGACAGGGGACGGCGAGAGAGAGAGAGAACGGGGACGGGGAGAGAGAGAGACCGGGGACAGGGAGAGAGAGAGAGACCGGGGACGGCGAGAGAGAGAGAGAGAGACCGGGGACTGCGAGAGAGAGAGAGAGAGACCGGGGATGGCGAGAGAGAGAGAGAGACCGGGGAAGGGAAGAGAGAGAGAGAGACCAGGGACGGCGACAGAGAGAGAGAACGGGGACGGGGAGAGAGAGAGACCGGGGACAGGGAGAGAGAGAGAGACCGGGGACGGCGAGAGAGAGAGAGAGACCGGGGACTGCGAGAGAGAGAGAGAGACCGGGGATGGCGAGAGAGAGAGAGAGACCGGGGACAGCGAGAGAGAGAGAGAGACCGGGGACGGGGAGAGAGAGAGAGAGAGACTGGGGACGGGGAGAGAGAGAGAGAGTTCGGGGACGGGGAGAGAGTGAGAGACCGGGGACGGGAAGAGAGAGAGAGAGACCGGGGACAGGGAGAGAGAGAGAGACCGGGGACGGCGAGAGAGAGAGAGAGACCGGGGACTGCGAGAGAGAGAGAGAGACCGGGGGACGGCGAGAGAGAGAGAGAGACCGGGTCCGGGGAGAGAGAGAGAGTGAGACCGGGGATGGCGAGAGAGAGAGAGACCAGGTACGTGGAGAGAGAGAGAGAGTTCGGGGACGGGGAGAGAGTGAGAGACCGGGGACGGGAAGAGAGAGAGAGAGACCAGAGACGGCGAGAGAGAGAGAGTGAGACCGGGGACGGGGAGAGAGAGAGAGAGACCGGGGACGGGGAGAGAGCGAGAGACCGTGGATGGCGAGAGAGAGAGAGAGACCGGGGACGGTGAGAGAGAGACAGAAACCGGGGATGGCGAGAGAGAGGGAGAGAGAGACCGGGAACGGGGAGAGAGACAGAGACCGGGGATGGCAAAAGAGAGAGGCACCAGGGACTGCGAGAGAGAGTGAGAGAGACTGGGGATGGCGAGAGAGAGAGAGACCGGGGACGGCGAGAGAGAGAGAGAGAGAGACCAGAGACGGGGAGAGAGAGAGAGACCCGGGATGGGGAGAGAGAGAGAGAGAGAGAGACCGGGGAAGGCGAGAGAGAGAGAGAGACCGGGGACGGCGAGAGAGAGAGAGAGAGAACGGGGACGGTAGAGAGAGAGAGACCGGGGATGGCGAGTGAGAGTGAGAGACAGGGGATGGCGAGAGAGAGAGAGAGACCGGGGATGGCGAGAGAGAGAGAGAGAGACCAGGGACAGGGAGAGAGAGATAGAGACCGGGTCGGGGACAGAGAGAGACCGGGAACGGGGAGAGAGAGAGAGACCGGGGACGGGCAGAGAGAGAGAGAGACCGGAGATGGGGAGAGAGAGAGAGTGAGACCCGGGACGGGGAGAGAGAGAGAGAGAGACCTGGGACGGGGAGAGAGAGAGAGACCGGGGGCGGGGAGAGAGCGAGAGACCGTGGACGGCGAGAAAGAGAGAGGCACCAGGGACTGCGAGAGAGTGAGAGAGACTGGGGATGGCGAGAGAGAGAGAGACCGGGGACGGCGAGAGAGAGAGAGAGAGAGACCAGGGACGGGGAGAGAGAGAGAGACCGGGATGGGGAGAGAGAGAGAGAGAGAGAGACCGGGGAAGGCGAGAGAGAGAGAGAGACCGGGGACGGCGAGAGAGAGAGAGAGAGAACGGGGACGGTAGAGAGAGAGAGACGACCGGGGATGGCGAGGTGAGAGTGAGAGACAGGGGATGGCGAGAGAGAGAGAGAGACCGGGGATGGCGAGAGAGAGAGAGAGAGACCAGGGTCGGGGAGAGAGAGAGAGAGACCGGGTCGGGGAGAGAGAGAGAGACTGGGGACGGCGAGAAAGAGAGAGCCCGGGGACAGCGAGCGAGAGAGAGAGACCGGGGATGGCGAGAGATAGAGAGACCGGGGACGGGGAGAGAGAGAGAGAGAGACCGGGGAAGGCGAGAGTGAGAGAGACCGGGGATGGCGAGAGAGAGAGAGACCCAGGACGGGGAGAGAGAGAGAGAGAGAGACCGGGGAAGGCGAGAGAGAGAGAGACCGGGGATGGCGAGAGAGAGAGAGAGACCGGGGACTGCGAGAGAGAGAGAGAGACCGGGAATGGCGAGAGAGAGAGAGAGACCGGGGACAGCGAGAGAGAGAGAGAGACCGGGGACGGGGAGAGAGAGAGAGAGAGACTGGGGACGGGGAGAGAGAGAGAGAGTTCGGGGACGGGGAGAGAGTGAGAGACCGGGGACGGGAAGAGAGAGAGAGAGACCGGGGACAGGGAGAGAGAGAGAGACCGGGGACGGCGAGAGAGAGAGAGAGACCGGGGACTGCGAGAGAGAGAGAGAGACCGGGGACGGCGAGAGAGAGAGAGAGAGACCGGGTCCGGGGAGAGAGAGAGAGCGAGACCGGGGACGGCGAGAGAGAGAGAGACCGGGTACGTGGAGAGAGAGAGAGAGTTCGGGGACGGGGAGAGAGTGAGAGACCGGGGACGGGAAGAGAGAGAGAGAGACCAGAGACGGCGAGAGAGAGAGAGTGAGACCGGGGACGGGGAGAGAGAGAGAGAGACCGGGGACGGGGAGAGAGCGAGAGACCGTGGATGGCGAGAGAGAGAGAGAGACCGGGGACGGTGAGAGAGAGACAGAAACCGGGGATGGCGAGAGAGAGGGAGAGAGAGACCGGGAACGGGGAGAGAGACAGAGACCGGGGATGGCAAAAGAGAGAGGCACCAGGGACTGCGAGAGAGTGAGAGAGACTGGGGATGGCGAGAGAGAGAGAGACCGGGGACAGCGAGAGAGAGAGAGAGAGAGACCAGAGACGGGGAGAGAGAGAGAGACCCGGGATGGGGAGAGAGAGAGAGAGAGAGAGACCGGGGAAGGCGAGAGAGAGAGAGAGACCGGGGACGGCGAGAGAGAGAGAGAGAGAACGGGGACGGTAGAGAGAGAGAGACCGGGGATGGCGAGTGAGAGTGAGAGACAGGGGATGGCGAGAGAGAGAGAGAGACCGGGGATGGCGAGAGAGAGAGAGAGAGACCAGGGACAGGGAGAGAGAGAGAGAGACCGGGTCGGGGAGAGAGAGAGACCGGGAACGGGGAGAGAGAGAGAGACCGGGGACGGGCAGAGAGAGAGAGAGACCGGAGATGGGGAGAGAGAGAGAGTGAGACCCGGGACGGGGAGAGAGAGAGAGAGAGACCTGGGACGGGGAGAGAGCGAGAGACCGTGGACGGCGAGAAAGAGAGAGGCACCAGGGACTGCGAGAGAGTGAGAGAGACTGGGGATGGCGAGAGAGAGAGAGACCGGGGACGGCGAGAGAGAGAGAGAGAGAGAGACCAGGGACGGGGAGAGAGAGAGAGACCCGGGATGGGGAGAGAGAGAGAGAGAGAGAGACCGGGGAAGGCGAGAGAGAGAGAGAGACCGGGGACGGCGAGAGAGAGAGAGAGAGAACGGGGACGGTAGAGAGAGAGAGACCGGGGATGGCGAGTGAGAGTGAGAGACAGGGGATGGCGAGAGAGAGAGAGAGACCGGGGATGGCGAGAGAGAGAGAGAGAGACCAGGGACGGGGAGAGAGAGAGAGAGACCGGGTCGGGGAGACAGAGAGAGACTGGGGACGGCGAGAAAGAGAGAGCCCGGGGACAGCGAGCGAGAGAGAGAGACCGGGGATGGCGAGAGAGAGAGAGACCGGGGACGGGGAGAGAGAGAGAGAGAGACCGGGGAAGGCGAGTGAGAGAGAGACCGGGGATGGCGAGAGAGAGAGAGACCCAGGACGGGGAGAGAGAGAGAGAGAGAGACCGGGGAAGGCGAGAGAGAGAGAGACCGGGGATGGCGAGAGAGAGAGAGAGACCGGGGACGGGGAGAGAGAGAGAGAGACCGGGGACGGGGAGAGAGAGAGAGAGAGACCGGGGACAGGGAGCGAGAGAGAGACCGGGGACGGCGAGAGAGAGAGAGAGAGAGAGACAGGGGACGGCGAGAGAGAGAGAGAACGGGGACGGGGAGAGAGAGAGACCGGGGACAGGGAGAGAGAGAGAGACCGGGGGACGGCGAGAGAGAGAGAGAGACCGGGGACTGCGAGAGAGAGAGAGAGACCGGGGATGGCGAGAGAGAGAGAGAGACCGGGGAAGGGAAGAGAGAGAGAGAGACCAGGGACGGCGACAGAGAGAGAGAACGGGGACGGGGAGAGAGAGAGACCGGGGACAGGGAGAGAGAGAGAGACCGGGGACGGCGAGAGAGAGAGAGAGACCGGGGACTGCGAGAGAGAGAGAGAGAGACCGGGGATGGCGAGAGAGAGAGAGAGACCGGGGACAGCGAGAGAGAGAGAGAGACCGGGGACGGGGAGAGAGAGAGAGAGAGACTGGGGACGGGGAGAGAGAGAGAGAGTTCGGGGACGGGGAGAGAGTGAGAGACCGGGGACGGGAAGAGAGAGAGAGAGACCGGGGACAGGGAGAGAGAGAGAGACCGGGGACGGCGAGAGAGAGAGAGAGACCGGGGACTGCGAGAGAGAGAGAGAGACCGGGGACGGCGAGAGAGAGAGAGAGACCGGGTCCGGGGAGAGAGAGAGAGCGAGACCGGGGACGGCGAGAGAGAGAGAGACCGGGTACGTGGAGAGAGAGAGAGAGTTCGGGGACGGGGAGAGAGTGAGAGACCGGGGACGGGAAGAGAGAGAGAGAGACCAGAGACGGCGAGAGAGAGAGAGTGAGACCGGGGACGGGGAGAGAGAGAGAGAGACCGGGGACGGGGAGAGAGCGAGAGACCGTGGATGGCGAGAGAGAGAGAGAGACCGGGGACGGTGAGAGAGAGACAGAAACCGGGGATGGCGAGAGAGAGGGAGAGAGAGACCGGGAACGGGGAGAGAGACAGAGACCGGGGATGGCAAAAGAGAGAGGCACCAGGGACTGCGAGAGAGTGAGAGAGACTGGGGATGGCGAGAGAGAGAGAGACCGGGGACGGCGAGAGAGAGAGAGAGAGAGACCAGAGACGGGGAGAGAGAGAGAGACCCGGGATGGGGAGAGAGAGAGAGAGAGAGAGACCAGGGACGGGGAGAGAGAGAGAGACCCGGGATGGAGAGAGAGAGACCGGGGAAGGCGAGAGAGAGAGAGAGAACCGGGGACGGCGAGAGAGAGAGAGAGAGAACGGGGACGGTAGAGAGAGAGAGACCGGGGATGGCGAGTGAGAGTGAGAGACAGGGGATGGCGAGAGAGAGAGAGAGACCGGGGATGGCGAGAGAGAGAGAGAGAGACCAGGGACAGGGAGAGAGAGAGAGAGACCGGGTCGGGGAGAGAGAGAGACCGGGGACGGGCAGAGAGAGAGAGAGACCGGAGATGGGGAGAGAGAGAGAGTGAGACCCGGGACGGGGAGAGAGAGAGAGAGAGACCTGGGACGGGGAGAGAGAGAGAGACCGGGGGCGGGGAGAGAGCGAGAGACCGTGGACGGCGAGAGAGAGAGAGAGACGGGGGACGGTGAGAGAGAGAGAGAAACCGGGGATGGCGAGAGAGAGGGAGAGAGAGACCGGGAACGGGGAGAGAGACAGAGACCGGGGATGGCAAAAGAGAGAGGCACCAGGGACTGCGAGAGAGTGAGAGAGACTGGGGATGGCGAGAGAGAGAGAGACCGGGGACGGCGAGAGAGAGAGAGAGAGAGAGACCAGGGACGGGGAGAGAGAGAGAGACCCGGGATGGGGAGAGAGAGAGAGAGAGAGAGACCGGGGAAGGCGAGAGAGAGAGAGAGACCGGGGACGGCGAGAGAGAGAGAGAGAGAACGGGGACGGTAGAGAGAGAGAGACCGGGGATGGCGAGTGAGAGTGAGAGACAGGGGATGGCGAGAGAGAGAGAGAGACCGGGGATGGCGAGAGAGAGAGAGAGAGACCAGGGACGGGGAGAGAGAGAGAGAGACCGGGTCGGGGAGAGAGAGAGAGACTGGGGACGGCGAGAAAGAGAGAGCCCGGGGACAGCGAGCGAGAGAGAGAGACCGGGGATGGCGAGAGAGAGAGAGACCGGGGCGGGGAGAGAGAGAGAGAGAGACCGGGGAAGGCGAGAGAGAGAGAGACCGGGGATGGCGAGAGAGAGAGAGACCCAGGACGGGGAGAGAGAGAGAGAGAGAGACCGGGGAAGGCGAGAGAGAGAGAGACCGGGGATGGCGAGAGAGAGAGAGAGACCGGGGACGGGGAGAGAGAGAGAGAGACCGGGGACGGGGAGAGAGAGAGAGAGAGACCGGGGACAGGGAGCGAGAGAGAGACCGGGGACGGCGAGAGAGAGAGAGAGAGAGAGACAGGGGAGGGCGAGAGAGAGAGAGCCCGGGGACGGCAAGAAAGAGAGAGAGACCGGGGACGGCGAGAGAGAGAGAGACCGGGGAGGGGGAGAGAGAGAGAGAGACCAGGGACGGCGAGAGAGAGAGAGACCGGGGAGGGGGAGAGCGAGAGAGAGACCGGGGAAGTGGAGAGATAGAGAGAGACCGGGGAAGGGAAGAGAGAGAGAGAGTGTCCGGGGACGGGGAGAGAGAGAGAGAGACCAGGGACGGCGAGAGAGAGAGAGAACGGGGACGGGGAGAGAGAGAGACCTGGGATAGGGAGAGAGAGAGAGACCGGGGACGGCGAGAGAGAGAGAGAGACCGGGGACTGCGAGAGAGAGAGAGAGACCGGGGACGGCGAGGGAGAGAGGCTGGCGACGTGGGGGGGGGGGGGAGAGAGACCGGGGACGGGGAGAGAGAGAGAGACCGGGGACGGCGAGAGAGAGAGAGAGACCGAGGACGGTGACAGAGAGAGACTGGGGACGGAGGGATAGCGAGAGAGACCGGGGACAGGGACAGAGAGAGAGACCGGGAACAGGGAGAGAGAGAGAGACCGGGAACGGGGAGAGAGAGAGAGACCGGGGACGGCGAGAGAGAGAGAGAGAGACCGGGGAAAGCGAGAGAGAGAGAGAGACCGGGGACGGGGAGAGAGAGAGAGAGACCGGGGACGTCGAGAGAGAGAGAGAGAGACCGGGGACGGCGAGAGAGAGAGAGAGAGACCGGGGACAGCGAGAGAGAGAGAGAGACCGGGGACGGGGAGAGAGAGAGAGAGAGAGACTGGGGACGGGGAGAGAGAAAGAGACCGGGGCCGGGGAGAGAGAGAGAGCGAGACCGGGGACGGCGAGAGAGAGAGAGACCGGGTACGTGGAGAGAGAGAGAGAGTTCGGGGACGGGGAGAGAGTGAGAGACCGGGGACGGGAAGAGAGAGAGAGAGACCAGGGACGGCGAGAGAGAGAGAGTGAGACCGGGGACGGGGAGAGAGAGAGAGAGACCGGGGACGGGGAGAGAGAGAGAGAGACCGGGGGCGGCGATTGAGAGAGTGAGACCGGGGACGGCGGGTGAGAGAGAGACCGGGGACGGGGAGAGAGAGACAGACTGGGGACGGGGAGAGAGAGAGAGAGACCGTGGACGGCGAGAGAGAGAGAGAGACCAGGGACGGCGAGAGAGAGAGAGGTAGACCGGGGACGGGGAGAGAGAGAGAGACCGGGGACGGGCGGAGATATTGAGAGAGACCGGGGGCGGCGAGTGAGAGAGAGAGACCGGGGACGGCGAGTGAGAGAGAGACCGGGGACGGGGAGAGAGAAAGAGAGACCGGGGACGGGGAGAGAGCGAGAGACCGTGGACGGCGAGAGAGAGAGAGAGACCGGGGACGGGGAGAGAGAGAGCGAATACGGGGATGGCGAGAGAGAGGGAGAGCGAGACCGGGAACGGGGAGAGAGAGAGAGACCGGGGACGGCGAGAGAGAGAGACCGGGGAAGGGGAGAGAGAGAGAGACCGGGGACGGCGAGAGATAGAGAGACCGGGGACGGCGAGAGAGAGAGAGAGACCGGGGACGGGGAGAGAGAGAGAGAGAGACAGGGGACTGGGAGAGAGAAAGAGACCGGGGCCGGGGAGAGAGAGAGAGCGAGACCGTGGACGGCGAGAGAGAGAGAGAGACCGGGGATGGCGAGAGAGAGAGAGAGACCGGGTAAGGGAAGAGAGAGAGAGAGAGACCGGGGACGGCGACAGAGTGAGAGACCGGGGACGGCGAGAGAGAGAGAGCCCGGGGACGGCGAGAAAGAGAGAGAGACCGGGGACGGCGAGAGAGAGAGAGACCGGCGACGGCGAGAGAGAGAGAGACCGGGGACAGCGAGAGAGAGACAGAGACCGGGGACGGGGAGAGAGCGAGAGAGAACGGGGAAGGGGAGAGATAGAGAGAGACCGGGGAAGGGAAGAGAGAGAGAGAGAGACCGGGAACGGCGAGAGAGAGAGAGACCGGCGACGGCGAGAGAGAGAGAGACCGGGGACGGCGAGAGAGAGACAGAGACCGGGGACGGCGAAAGAGAGAGGAACCAGGGACTGCGAGAGAGAGAGAGAGACCGGGGATGGCGAGAGAGAGAGAGACCGGGGACGGGGAAAGAGAGAGAGACCGGGGACGGGGAGAGAGAGAGAGAGACCGGGGATGGCAAGAGAGAGAGAGACCGGGGACGGCGAGAGAGAGAGAGAGAGACCCGGGACAGCAGAGAGAGAGAGACCGGGGATGGCGAGAGAGAGAGAGACCGGGTACGGGGAGAGAGATCAGATAGTGAGAGAGACCGGGGGCGGCGAGTGAGAGAGAGAGACCGGGGACGGCGAGTGAGAGAGAGACCGGGGACGGGGAGAGAGAGTGAGAGACCGGGGATGGGGAGAGAGCGAGAGACCGGGGACGGCGAGAAAGAGAGATAGACCGGGGACGGCGAGAGAGAGAGAGACCGGGGAGGGGGAGAGATAGAGAGAGACCGGGGAAGGGAAGAGAGAGAGAGAGACCGGGGACGGGGAGAGAGAGAGAGAGACCAGGGACGGCGACAGAGAGAGAGAACGGGGACGGGGAGAGAGAGAGACCGGGGACAGGGAGAGAGAGAGAGACCGGGGACGGCGAGAGAGAGAGAGAGACCGGGGACTGCGAGAGAGAGAGAGAGAGACCGGGGACGGCGAGAGAGAGAGAGAGACCGGGGACAGCGAGAGAGAGAGAGAGACCGGGGACGGGGAGAGAGAGAGAGAGAGACTGGGGACGGGGAGAGAGAAAGAGACCGGGGCCGGGGAGAGAGAGAGAGCGAGACCGGGGACGGCGAGAGAGAGAGAGACCGGGTACGTGGAGAGAGAGAGAGAGTTCGGGGACGGGGAGAGAGTGAGAGACCGGGGACGGGAAGAGAGAGAGAGAGACCAGGGACGGCGAGAGAGAGAGAGTGAGACCGGGGGCGGCAGGTGAGAGAGAGACCGGGGACGGGGAGAGAGAGACAGACTGGGGACGGGGAGAGAGAGAGAGACCGTGGACGGCGAGAGAGAGAGAGAGACCGGGGACGGGGAGAGAGAGACAGACTGGGGACGGGGAGAGAGAGAGAGACCGGGGACGGGCAGAGAGAGAGAGAGACCAGGGACGACGAGAGAGAGAGAGGTAGACCGGGTACGGGGAGAGAGAGAGAGACCGGGGACGGGCAGAGATATTGAGAGAGACCGGGGGCGGCGAGTGAGAGAGAGAGACCGGGGACGGCGAGTGAGAGAGAGACCGGGGACGGGGAGAGAGCGAGAGACCGTGGACGGCGAGAGAGAGAGAGAGACCGGGGACGGGGAGAGAGAGAGACCGGGAACGGGGAGAGAGAGAGAGACCGGGGACGGGGAGAGAGAGAGAGAGAGAGAGACCGGAGATGGGGAGAGAGAGAGAGTGAGACCCGGGACGGGGAGAGAGAGAGAGTTAGAACGGGGACGGGGAGGGAGAGAGAGACCGGGGGCGGCGATTGAGAGAGTGAGACCGGGGACGGCGAGTGAGAGAGAGACCGGGGACGGGGAGAGAGAGAGAGAGACCGGGGATGGGGAGAGAGAGAGAGACCGTGGACGGCGAGAGAGAGAGAGAGACCGGAAACGGGGAGAGAGAGACAGACTGGAGACGGGGAGGGAGAGAGAGACCGGGGACGGGCAGAGAGATAGAGAGACCAGGGACGGCGAGAGAGAGAGAGGTAGACCGGGGACGGGGAGAGAGAGAGAGACCGGGGACGGGCAGAGATAGTGAGAGAGACCGGGGGCGGCGAGTGAGAGAGAGACCGGGGACGGGGAGAGAGAGAGAGAGACCGGGGACGGGGAGAGAGCGAGAGACCGTGGACGGCGAGAGAGAGAGAGAGACCGGGGACGGGGAGAGAGAGAGAGAAACCGGGGATGGCGAGAGAGAGGGAGAGAGAGACCGGGAACGGGGAGAGAGAGAGAGACCGGGGACGACGAGAGAGAGAGACCGGGGACGGGGAGAGAGAGAGAGACCGGGGACGGCGAGAGAGAAAGAGAGAGACCGGGGACGGCAGCGAGAGAGAGACCGGGGATGGCGAGAGAGAGAGAGACCGGGTACGGGGAGAGAGAGAGATAGTGAGAGAGACCGGGGGCGGCGAGTGAGAGAGAGAGACCGGGGACGGCGAGTGAGAGAGAGAACGGGGACGGGGAGAGAGAGTGAGAGACCGGGGACGGGGAGAGAGCGAGAGACCGTGGACGGCGAGAGAGAGAGAGAGAACGGGGACGGGGAGAGAGAGAGAGAGACCGGGGACGGCGAGAGAGAGAGAGAGAGAGAGACCGGGAACGGGTAGAGAGAGAGAGACCGGGGACGGCGAGAGAGAGAGAGAGACCAGGGACAGCGAGAGAGAGAGAGAGACCCGGGACGGGGAGAGAGAGAGAGAGAGACCGTGGACGGCGAGAGAGAGAGAGAGACCGGGGATGGCGAGAGAGAGAGAGAGAGAGACTGGGGCCGGGGGAAGAGAGAGAGAGACCGGGGACGGCGAGAGAGAGGGAGACCGGGGACGGCGAGAGAGAGACAGAGACCGGGGATGGCAAGAGAGAGGGAGACCGGGGACGGCGAGAGAGAGATAGAGACCGGGGACTGGGAGAGAGAGAGAGAGACCGGGGACGGGGAGAAAGAGAGAGAGAGACCGGGGACAGGGAGCGAGAGAGAGACCGGGGACGGCGAGAGAGAGAGAGAGAGAGAGACCGGGGACGGCGAGAGAGAGAGAGACCGGGGACGGCGAGAAAGAGAGATAGACCGGGGAGGCCAGAGAGAGAGAGAGACCGGGGAGGGGGAGAGAGAGAGAGAGACCAGGGACGGCGAGAGAGAGAGAGACCAGGGAGGGGGAGAGCGAGAGAGAGACCGGGGAAGGGGAGAGATAGAGAGAGACCGGGGAAGGGAAGAGAGAGAGAGACCGGGTACGGGGAGAGAGAGAGAGAGACCAGGGACGGCGAGAGAGAGAGAGAACGGGGACGGGGAGAGAGAGAGACCGGGGACAGGGAGAGAGAGAGAGACCGGGGACTGCGAGAGAGAAAGAGAGACCGGGGACTGCGAGAGAGAGCGTGAGACCGGGGACGGCGAGAGAGAGAGACTGGGGACGGGGGGTGAGAGAGAGAGACCGGGGACGGGGAGAGAGAGAGAGACCGGGGACGGGGAGAGAGAGAGAGAAACCGGGGATGGCGAGAGAGAGGGAGAGAGAGACCGGGAACGGGGAGAGAGAGAGAGACCGGGGACGACGAGAGAGAGAGACCGGGGACGGGGAGAGAGAGAGAGACCGGGGACGGCGAGAGAGAAAGAGAGAGACCGGGGACGGCAGAGAGAGAGACCGGGGATGGCGAGAGAGAGAGAGACCGGGTACGGGGAGAGAGAGAGATAGTGAGAGAGACCGGGGGCGGCGAGTGAGAGAGAGAGACCGGGGACGGCGAGTGAGAGAGAGAACGGGGACGGGGAGAGAGAGTGAGAGACCGGGGACGGGGAGAGAGCGAGAGACCGTGGACGGCAAGAGAGAGAGAGAGAACGGGGACGGGGAGAGAGAGAGAGAGACCGGGGACGGCGAGAGAGAGAGAGAGAGAGAGACCGGGAACGGGTAGAGAGAGAGAGACCGGGGACGGCGAGAGAGAGAGAGAGACCAGGGACAGCGAGAGAGAGAGAGAGACCCGGGACGGGGAGAGAGAGAGAGAGAGACCGTGGACGGCGAGAGAGAGAGAGAGACCGGGGATGGCGAGAGAGAGAGAGAGAGAGACTGGGGCCGGGGGAAGAGAGAGAGAGACCGGGGACGGCGAGAGAGAGGGAGACCGGGGACGGCGAGAGAGAGACAGAGACCGGGGATGGCAAGAGAGAGGGAGACCGGGGACGGCGAGAGAGAGATAGAGACCGGGGACTGGGAGAGAGAGAGAGAGACCGGGGACGGGGAGAAAGAGAGAGAGAGACCGGGGACAGGGAGCGAGAGAGAGACCGGGGACGGCGAGAGAGAGAGAGAGAGAGAGAGACCGGGGACGGCGAGAGAGAGAGAGACCGGGGACGGCGAGAAAGAGAGATAGACCGGGGACGGCAAGAGAGAGAGAGACCGGGGAGGGGGAGAGAGAGAGAGAGACCAGGGACGGCGAGAGAGAGAGAGACCAGGGAGGGGGAGAGCGAGAGAGAGACCAGGGAAGGGGAGAGATAGAGAGAGACCGGGGAAGGGAAGAGAGAGAGAGAGACCGGGGACGGGGAGAGAGAGAGAGAGACCAGGGACGGCGAGAGAGAGGGAGAACGGGGACGGGGAGAGAGAGAGTCCGGGGACAGGGAGAGAGAGAGAGACCGGGGACTGCGAGAGGGAAAGAGAGACCGGGGACTGCGAGAGAGAGCGTGAGACCGGGGACGGCGAGAGAGAGAGACTGGGGACGGGGGGTGAGAGAGAGAGACCGGGGACGGCGAGTGAGAGAGAGACCGGGGACGGGGAGAGAGCGAGAGACCGTGGACGGCGAGAGAGAGAGAGAGACCGGGGACGGGGAGAGAGAGAGACCGGGAACGGGGAGAGAGAGAGAGACCGGGGACGGGGAGAGAGAGAGAGAGACCGGAGATAGGGAGAGAGAGAGAGTGAGACCCGGGACGGGGAGAGAGAGAGAGAGAGAACGGGGACGGGGAGGGAGAGAGAGACCGGGGGCGGCGATTGAGAGAGTGAGACCGGGGACGGCGAGTGAGAGAGAGACCGGGGACAGGGAGAGAGAGAGAGAGACCGGGGATGGGGAGAGAGAGAGAGACCGTGGACGGCGAGAGAGAGAGTGAGACCGGAAACGGGGAGAGAGAGACAGACTGGAGACGGGGAGGGAGAGAGAGACCGGGGACGGGCAGAGAGATAGAGAGACCAGGGACGGCGAGAGAGAGAGAGGTAGACCGGGGACGGGGAGAGAGAGAGAGACCGGGGACGGGCAGAGATAGTGAGAGAGACCGGGGGCGGCGAGTGAGAGAGAGACCGGGGACGGGGAGAGAGAGAGAGAGACCGGGGACGGGGAGAGAGCGAGAGACCGTGGACGGCGAGAGAGAGAGAGAGACCGGGGACGGGGAGAGAGAAAGAGAAACCGGGGATGGCGAGAGAGAGGGAGCGAGAGACCGGGAACGGGGAGAGAGAGAGAGACCGGGGACGACGAGAGAGAGAGACCGGGGATGGGGAGAGAGAGAGAGACCGGGGTCGGCGAGAGATAGAGAGACCGGGGACGGCGAGAGAGAGAGAGAGACCGGGGACGGGGAGAGAGAGAGAGAGAGACAGGGGACGGGGAGAGAGAAAGAGACCGGGGCCGGGAGAGAGAGAGAGCGAGACCGTGGACGGCGAGAGAGAGAGAGAGACCGGGGATGGCGAGAGAGAGAGAGAGACCGGGTAAGGGAAGAGAGAGAGAGAGACCGGGGACGGGGAGAGAGAGAGAGAGACCGCGGGCGGCGATAGAGAGAGAGACCGGGGACGGCGAGAGAGAGAGAGCCCGGGGACGGCGAGAAAGAGAGAGAGACCGGGGACGGCGAGAGAGAGAGAGACCGGCGACGGCAAGAGAGAGACAGACCGGGGACAGCGAGAGAGAGACAGAGACCGGGGACGGGGAGAGAGAGAGAGAGAACGGGGAAGGGGAGAGATACAGAGAGACCGGGGAAGGGAAGAGAGAGAGAGAGAGACCGGGGACGGGGAGAGAGAGAGAGAGACCGGGGACGGGCAGAGAGAGAGAGAGACCGGTGACGGCGAGAGAGAGAGAGACCGGGGACGGCGAGAGAGAGACGGAGAACCGGGACGGCGAAAGAGAGAGGAACCAGGGACTGCGAGAGAGAGAGAGAGACCGGGGATGGCGAGAGAGAGAGAGAGACCGGGGACGGGGAAAGAGAGAGAGACCGGGGACGGGGAGAGAGAGAGAGAGACCGGGGACGGCAAGAGAGAGAGAGACCGGGGACGGCGAGAGAGAGAGAGAGAGACTGGGGACGGCAGAGAGAGAGAGACCGGGGATGGCGAGAGAGAGAGAGACCGGGTACGGGGAGAGAGAGAGATAGTGAGAGAGACCGGGGGCGGCGAGTGAGAGAGAGAGAACGGGGACGGGGAGAGAGAGAGAGAGACCGGGGACGTCGAGAGAGAGAGAGAGAGAGACCGGGAACGAGTAGAGAGAAAGAGACCGGGGACGGCGAGAGAGAGAGAGAGACCAGGGACAGCGAGAGAGAGAGAGAGACCCGGGACGGGGAGAGAGAGAGAGAGAGACTGGGGACGGGGAGAGAGAAAGAGACCGGGGCCGGGAGAGAGAGAGAGCGAGACCGTGGACGGCGAGAGAGAGAGAGAGACCGGGGATGGCGAGAGAGAGAGAGAGACCGGGTAAGGGAAGAGAGAGAGAGAGACCGGGGACGGGGAGAGAGAGAGAGAGACCGGCGACGGCGAGAGAGAGAGAGACCGGGGACGGCGAGAGAGAGACAGAGACCGGGGACGGCGAAAGAGAGAGGAACCAGGGACTGCGAGAGAGAGAGAGAGACCAGGGATGGCGAGAGAGAGAGAGACCGGGGACGGTGAGAGAGAGACAGAGACCGGGGATGGCGAAAGAGAGAGGCACCAGGGACTGCGAGAGAGAGAGAGAGACCGGGGATGGCGAGAGAGAGAGAGAGACCGGGGACGGGGAAAGCGAGAGAGACCGGGGACCGGGAGAGAGAGATAGAGACCGGGGACGGCAAGAGAGAGAGAGACCGGGGACGGTGAGAGAGAGAGAGAGAGACCGGGGACGGCAGAGAGAGAGAGACCGGGGATGGCGAGAGAGAGAGATACCGGGTACGGGGAGAGAGAGAGATAGTGAGAGAGACCGTGGGCGGCGAGTGAGAGAGAGAGACCGGGGACGGCGAGTGAGAGAGAGAACGGGGACGGGGAGAGAGAGTGAGAGACCGGGGACGGGGAGAGAGCGAGAGACCGTGGACGGCGAGAGAGAGAGAGAGAACGGGGACGGGGAGAGAGAGAGAGAGACCGGGGACGGCGAGAGAGAGAGAGAGAGAGACCGGGAACGGGTAGAGAGAGAGAGACCGGGGACGGCGAGAGAGAGAGAGAGACCAGGGATAGCGAGAGAGAGAGAGAGACCCGGGACGGGGAGAGAGAGAGAGAGAGACTGGGGACGGGGAGAGAGAAAGAGACCGGGGCCGGGGAGAGAGAGAGCGAGACCGTGGACGGCGAGAGAGAGAGAGAGACCGGGGTTGGCGAGAGAGAGAGAGAGAGAGACTGGGGCCGGGGGAAGAGAGAGAGAGACCGGGGACGGCGAGAGAGAGGGAGACCGGGGACGGCGAGAGAGAGACAGAGACCGGGGATGGCAAGAGAGAGGGAGACCGGGGACGGCGAGAGAGAGATAGAGACCGGGGACTGGGAGAGAGAGAGAGAGACCGAGGACGGGGAGAAAGAGAGAGAGAGACCGGGGACAGGGAGCGAGAGAGAGACCGGGGACGGCGAGAGAGAGAGAGAGAGAGAGACCGGGGACGGCGAGAGAGAGAGAGACCGGGGACGGCGAGAAAGAGAGATAGACCGGGGACGGCGAGAGAGAGAGAGACCGGGGAGGGGGAGAGAGAGAGAGAGACCAGGGACGGCGATAGAGAGAGAGACCAGGGAGGGGGAGAGCGAGAGAGAGACCGGGGAAGGGGAGAGATAGAGAGAGACCGGGGAAGGGAAGAGAGAGAGAGAGACCGGGGACGGGGAGAGAGAGAGAGAGACCAGGGACGGTGAGAGAGAGAGAGAACGGGGACGGGGAGAGAGAGAGACCGGGGACAGGGAGAGAGAGAGAGACCGGGGACTGCGAGAGAGAAAGAGAGACCGGGGACTGCGAGAGAGAGAGTGAGACCGGGGACGGCGAGAGAGAGAGACTGGGGACGGGGGGTGAGAGAGAGAGACCGGGGACGGGGAGAGAGAGAGAGACCGGGGACGGCGAGAGAGATAGAGAGACTGGGGACGGCGAGAGAGAGAGAGAGACCGAGGACGGTGAGAGAGAGAGAGACTGGGGACGGGGGGAGAGCGAGAGAGACCGGGGACGGGGAGAGAGAGAGAGACCGGGAACGGGGAGAGAGAGAGAGAGAGAGACCGGGAACGGGGAGAGAGAGAGAGACCGGGGACGGCGAGAGAGAGAGAGAGACCGGGGACAGCGAGAGAGAGAGAGAGACCAGGGACGGTGAGAGAGAGAGAGAACGGGGACGGGGAGAGACAGAGACCGGGGACAGGGAGAGAGAGAGAGACCGGGGACTGCGAGAGAGAAAGAGAGACCGGGGACTGCGAGAGAGAGCGTGAGACCGGGGACGGCGAGAGAGAGAGACTGGGGACGGGGGGTGAGAGAGAGAGACCGGGTCGGGGAGAGAGAGAGAGACCGGGGACGGCGAGTGAGAGAGAGAGACCGGGGATGGCGAGTGAGAGAGAGACCGGGGACGGGGAGAGAGCGAGAGACCGTGGACGGCGAGAGAGAGAGAGAGACCGGGGACGGGGAGAGAGAGAGACCGGGAACGGGGAGAGAGAGAGAGACCGGGGACGGGGAGAGAGAGAGAGAGACCGGAGATGGGGAGAGAGAGAGAGTGAGACCCGGGACGGGGAGAAAGAGAGAGAGTGAACGGGGACGGGGAGGGAGAGAGAGACCGGGGGCGGCGATTGAGAGAGTGAGACCGGGGACGGCGAGTGAGAGAGAGAGACCGGGGACGGGGAGAGAGAGAGAGAGACCGGGGATGGGGAGAGAGAGAGAGACCGTGGACGGCGAGAGAGAGAGAGAGACCGGAAATGGGGACAGAGAGACAGACTGGAGACGGGGAGGGAGAGAGAGACCGGGGACGGGCAGAGAGATAGAGAGACCAGGGACGGCGAGAGAGAGAGAGGTAGACCGGGGACGGGGAGAGAGAGAGAGACCGGGGACGGGCAGAGATAGTGAGAGAGACCGGGGGCGGCGAGTGAGAGAGAGACCGGGGACGGGGAGAGAGAGAGAGAGACCGGGGACGGGGAGAGAGCGAGAGACCGTGGACGGCGAGAGAGAGAGAGAGACCGGGGACGGGGAGAGAGAAAGAGAAACCGGGGATGGCGAGAGAGAGGGAGAGAGAGACCGGGAACGGGGAGAGAGAGAGAGACCGGGGACGACGAGAGAGAGAGACCGGGGACGGGGAGAGAGAGAGAGACCGGGGACGGCGAGAGATAGAGAGACCGGGGACGGCGAGAGAGAGAGAGAGACCGGGGACGCGGAGAGAGAGAGAGAGAGACAGGGGACGGGGAGAGAGAAAGAGACCGGGGCCGGGAGAGAGAGAGAGCGAGACCGTGGACGGCGAGAGAGAGAGAGAGACCGGGGATGGCGAGAGAGAGAGAGAGACCGGGTAAGGGAAGAGAGAGAGAGAGACCGGGGACGGGGAGAGAGAGAGAGAGACCGGAGGCGGCGATAGAGAGAGAGACCGGGGACGGCGAGAGAGAGAGAGCCCGGGGACGGCGAGAAAGAGAGAGAGACCGGGGACGGCGAGAGAGAGAGAGACCGGCGACGGCAAGAGAGAGAGAGACCGGGGACAGCGAGAGAGAGACAGAGACCGGGGACGGGGAGAGAGAGAGAGAGAACGGGGAAGGGGAGAGATACAGAGAGACCGGGGAAGGGAAGAGAGAGAGAGAGAGACCGGGGACGGGGAGAGAGAGAGAGAGACCGGGGACGGGCAGAGAGAGAGAGAGACCGGCGACGGCGAGAGAGAGACAGAGACCGGGGACGGCGAAAGAGAGAGGAACCAGGGACTGCGAGAGAGAGAGAGAGACCAGGGATGGCGAGAGAGAGAGAGACCGGGGACGGTGAGAGAGAGACAGAGACCGGGGATGGCGAAAGAGAGAGGCACCAGGGACTGCGAGAGAGAGAGAGAGACCGGGGATGGCGAGAGAGAGAGAGAGACCGGGGACGGGGAAAGAGAGAGAGACCGGGGACGGGGAGAGAGAGAGAGAGACCGGGGACGGCAAGAGAGAGAGAGACCGGGGACGGCGAGAGAGAGAGAGAGAGACCGGGGACGGCAGAGAGAGAGAGACCGGGGATGGCGAGAGAGAGAGAGACCGGGTACGGGGAGAGAGAGAGATAGTGAGAGAGACCGGGGGCGGCGAGTGAGAGAGAGAGACCGGGGACGGCGAGTGAGAGAGAGAACGGGGACGGGGAGAGAGAGTGAGAGACCGGGGTCGGGGAGAGAGCGAGAGACCGTGGACGGCGAGAGAGAGAGAGAGAACGGGGACGGGGAGAGAGAGAGAGAGACCGGGGACGGCGAGAGAGAGAGAGAGAGAGAGACCGGGAACGGGTAGAGAGAGAGAGACCGGGGACGGCGAGAGAGAGAGAGAGACCAGGGACAGCGAGAGAGAGAGAGAGACCCGGGACGGGGAGAGAGAGAGAGAGAGACTGGGGACGGGGAGAGAGAAAGAGACCGGGGCCGGGGAGAGAGAGAGAGCGAGACCGTGGACGGCGAGAGAGAGAGAGAGACCGGGGATGGCGAGAGAGAGAGAGAGAGAGACTGGGGCCGGGGGAAGAGAGAGAGAGACCGGGGACGGCGAGAGAGAGGGAGACCGGGGACGGCGAGAGAGAGACAGAGACCGGGGATGGCAAGAGAGAGGGAGACCGGGGACGGCGAGAGAGAGATAGAGACCGGGGACTGGGAGAGAGAGAGAGAGACCGAGGACGGGGAGAAAGAGAGAGAGAGACCGGGGACAGGGAGCGAGAGAGAGACCGGGGACGGCGAGAGAGAGAGAGAGAGAGAGACCGGGGACGGCGAGAGAGAGAGAGACCGGGGACGGCGAGAAAGAGAGATAGACCGGGGACGGCGAGAGAGAGAGAGACCGGGGAGGGGGAGAGAGAGAGAGAGACCAGGGACGGCGAGAGAGAGAGAGACCAGGGAGGGGGAGAGCGAGAGAGAGACCGGGGAAGGGGAGAGATAGAGAGAGACCGGGGAAGGGAAGAGAGAGAGAGAGACCGGGGACGGGGAGAGAGAGAGAGAGAGACCAGGGATGGCGAGAGAGAGAGAGAACGGGGACGGGGAGAGAGAGAGACCGGGGACAGGGAGAGAGAGAGAGACCGGGGACTGCGAGAGAGAAAGAGAGACCGGGGACTGCGAGAGAGAGAGTGAGACCGGGGACGGCGAGAGAGAGAGACTGGGGACGGGGGGTGAGAGAGAGAGACCGGGGACGGGGAGAGAGAGAGAGACCGGGGACGGCGAGAGAGATAGAGAGACTGGGGACGGCGAGAGAGAAAGAGAGACCGGGGACTGCGAGAGAGAGCGTGAGACCGGGGACGGCGAGAGAGAGAGACTGGGGACGGGGGGTGAGAGAGAGAGACCGGGTCGGGGAGAGAGAGAGAGACCGGGGACGGCGAGTGAGAGAGAGAGACCGGGGATGGCGAGTGAGAGAGAGACCGGGGACGGGGAGAGAGCGAGAGACCGTGGACGGCGAGAGAGAGAGAGAGACCGGGGACGGGGAGAGAGAGAGACCGGGAACGGGGAGAGAGAGAGAGACCGGGGACGGGGAGAGAGAGAGAGAGACCGGAGATGGGGAGAGAGAGAGAGTGAGACCCGGGACGGGGAGAAAGAGAGAGAGTGAACGGGGACGGGGAGGGAGAGAGAGACCGGGGGCGGCGATTGAGAGAGTGAGACCGGGGACGGCGAGTGAGAGAGAGAGACCGGGGACGGGGAGAGAGAGAGAGAGACCGGGGATGGGGAGAGAGAGAGAGACCGTGGACGGCGAGAGAGAGAGAGAGACCGGAAATGGGGACAGAGAGACAGACTGGAGACGGGGAGGGAGAGAGAGACCGGGGACGGGCAGAGAGATAGAGAGACCAGGGACGGCGAGAGAGAGAGAGGTAGACCGGGGGCGGGGAGAGAGAGAGAGACCGGGGACGGGCAGAGATAGTGAGAGAGACCGGGGGCGGCGAGTGAGAGAGAGACCGGGGACGGGGAGAGAGAGAGAGAGACCGGGGACGGGGAGAGAGCGAGAGACCGTGGACGGCGAGAGAGAGAGAGAGACCGGGGACGGGGAGAGAGAAAGAGAAACCGGGGATGGCGAGAGAGAGGGAGAGAGAGACCGGGAACGGGGAGAGAGAGAGAGACCGGGGACGACGAGAGAGAGAGACCGGGGACGGGGAGAGAGAGAGAGACCGGGGACGGCGAGAGATAGAGAGACCGGGGACGGCGAGAGAGAGAGAGAGACCGGGGACGGGGAGAGAGAGAGAGAGAGACAGGGGACGGGGAGAGAGAAAGAGACCGGGGCCGGGAGAGGGAGAGAGCGAGACCGTGGACGGCGAGAGAGAGAGAGAGACCGGGGATGGCGAGAGAGAGAGAGAGACCGGGTAAGGGAAGAGAGAGAGAGAGACCGGGGACGGGGAGAGAGAGAGAGAGACCGGAGGCGGCGATAGAGAGAGAGACCGGGGACGGCGAGAGAGAGAGAGCCCGGGGACGGCGAGAAAGAGAGAGAGACCGGGGACGGCGAGAGAGAGAGAGACCGGCGACGGCAAGAGAGAGAGAGACCGGGGACAGCGAGAGAGAGACAGAGACCGGGGACGGGGAGAGAGAGAGAGAGAACGGGGAAGGGGAGAGATACAGAGAGACCGGGGAAGGGAAGAGAGAGAGAGAGAGACCGGGGACGGGGAGAGAGAGAGAGAGACCAAGGACGGGCAGAGAGAGAGAGAGACCGGCGACGGCGAGAGAGAGAGAGACCGGGGACGGCGAGAGAGAGACAGAGACCGGGGACGGCGAAAGAGAGAGGAACCAGGGACTGCGAGAGAGAGAGAGAGACCGGGGACGGGGAAAGAGAGAGAGACCGGGGACGGGGAGAGAGAGAGAGAGACCGGGGACGGCAAGAGAGAGAGAGACCGGGGACGGCGAGAGAGAGAGAGAGAGACCGGGGACGGCAGAGAGAGAGAGACCGGGGATGGCGAGAGAGAGAGAGACCGGGTACGGGGAGAGAGAGAGATAGTGAGAGAGACCGGGGGCGGCGAGTGAGAGAGAGAGACCGGGGACGGCGAGTGAGAGAGAGAACGGGGACGGGGAGAGAGAGTGAGAGACCGGGGTCGGGGAGAGAGCGAGAGACCGTGGACGGCGAGAGAGAGAGAGAGAACGGGGACGGGGAGAGAGAGAGAGAGACCGGGGACGGCGAGAGAGAGAGAGAGAGAGAGACCGGGAACGGGTAGAGAGAGAGAGACCGGGGACGGCGAGAGAGAGAGAGAGACCAGGGACAGCGAGAGAGAGAGAGAGACCCGGGACGGGGAGAGAGAGAGAGAGAGACTGGGGACGGGGAGAGAGAAAGAGACCGGGGCCGGGGAGAGAGAGAGAGCGAGACCGTGGACGGCGAGAGAGAGAGAGAGACCGGGGATGGCGAGAGAGAGAGAGAGAGAGACTGGGGCCGGGGGAAGAGAGAGAGAGACCGGGGACGGCGAGAGAGAGGGAGACCGGGGACGGCGAGAGAGAGACAGAGACCGGGGATGGCAAGAGAGAGGGAGACCGGGGACGGCGAGAGAGAGATAGAGACCGGGGACTGGGAGAGAGAGAGAGAGACCGAGGACGGGGAGAAAGAGAGAGAGAGACCGGGGACAGGGAGCGAGAGAGAGACCGGGGACGGCGAGAGAGAGAGAGAGAGAGAGACCGGGGACGGCGAGAGAGAGAGAGACCGGGGACGGCGAGAAAGAGAGATAGACCGGGGACGGCGAGAGAGAGAGAGACCGGGGAGGGGGAGAGAGAGAGAGAGACCAGGGACGGCGAGAGAGAGAGAGACCAGGGAGGGGGAGAGCGAGAGAGAGACCGGGGAAGGGGAGAGATAGAGAGAGACCGGGGAAGGGAAGAGAGAGAGAGAGACCGGGGACGGGGAGAGAGAGAGAGAGAGACCAGGGATGGCGAGAGAGAGAGAGAACGGGGACGGGGAGAGAGAGAGACCGGGGACAGGGAGAGAGAGAGAGACCGGGGACTGCGAGAGAGAAAGAGAGACCGGGGACTGCGAGAGAGAGAGTGAGACCGGGGACGGCGAGAGAGAGAGACTGGGGACGGGGGGTGAGAGAGAGAGACCGGGGACGGGGAGAGAGAGAGAGACCGGGGACGGCGAGAGAGATAGAGAGACTGGGGACGGCGAGAGAGAAAGAGAGACCGGGGACTGCGAGAGAGAGCGTGAGACCGGGGACGGCGAGAGAGAGAGACTGGGGACGGGGGGTGAGAGAGAGAGACCGGGTCGGGGAGAGAGAGAGAGACCGGGGACGGCGAGTGAGAGAGAGAGACCGGGGATGGCGAGTGAGAGAGAGACCGGGGACGGGGAGAGAGCGAGAGACCGTGGACGGCGAGAGAGAGAGAGAGACCGGGGACGGGGAGAGAGAGAGACCGGGAACGGGGAGAGAGAGAGAGACCGGGGACGGGGAGAGAGAGAGAGAGACCGGAGATGGGGAGAGAGAGAGAGTGAGACCCGGGACGGGGAGAAAGAGAGAGAGTGAACGGGGACGGGGAGGGAGAGAGAGACCGGGGGCGGCGATTGAGAGAGTGAGACCGGGGACGGCGAGTGAGAGAGAGAGACCGGGGACGGGGAGAGAGAGAGAGAGACCGGGGATGGGGAGAGAGAGAGAGACCGTGGACGGCGAGAGAGAGAGAGAGACCGGAAATGGGGACAGAGAGACAGACTGGAGACGGGGAGGGAGAGAGAGACCGGGGACGGGCAGAGAGATAGAGAGACCAGGGACGGCGAGAGAGAGAGAGGTAGACCGGGGGCGGGGAGAGAGAGAGAGACCGGGGACGGGCAGAGATAGTGAGAGAGACCGGGGGCGGCGAGTGAGAGAGAGACCGGGGACGGGGAGAGAGAGAGAGAGACCGGGGACGGGGAGAGAGCGAGAGACCGTGGACGGCGAGAGAGAGAGAGAGACCGGGGACGGGGAGAGAGAAAGAGAAACCGGGGATGGCGAGAGAGAGGGAGAGAGAGACCGGGAACGGGGAGAGAGAGAGAGACCGGGGACGACGAGAGAGAGAGACCGGGGACGGGGAGAGAGAGAGAGACCGGGGACGGCGAGAGATAGAGAGACCGGGGACGGCGAGAGAGAGAGAGAGACCGGGGACGGGGAGAGAGAGAGAGAGAGACAGGGGACGGGGAGAG
Source organism: Chiloscyllium punctatum (assembly GCF_047496795.1). Classification (NCBI taxonomy): domain Eukaryota; kingdom Metazoa; phylum Chordata; class Chondrichthyes; order Orectolobiformes; family Hemiscylliidae; genus Chiloscyllium; species Chiloscyllium punctatum. Next base: position 53,811 of record NW_027310416.1, read on the forward strand.
AGAAAGAGACCGGGGCCGGGAGAGGGAGAGAGCGAGACCGTGGACGGCGAGAGAGAGAGAGAGACCGGGGATGGCGAGAGAGAGAGAGAGACCGGGTAAGGGAAGAGAGAGAGAGAGACCGGGGACGGGGAGAGAGAGAGAGAGACCGGAGGCGGCGATAGAGAGAGAGACCGGGGACGGCGAGAGAGAGAGAGCCCGGGGACGGCGAGAAAGAGAGAGAGACCGGGGACGGCGAGAGAGAGAGAGACCGGCGACGGCAAGAGAGAGAGAGACCGGGGACAGCGAGAGAGAGACAGAGACCGGGGACGGGGAGAGAGAGAGAGAGAACGGGGAAGGGGAGAGATACAGAGAGACCGGGGAAGGGAAGAGAGAGAGAGAGAGACCGGGGACGGGGAGAGAGAGAGAGAGACCAAGGACGGGCAGAGAGAGAGAGAGACCGGCGACGGCGAGAGAGAGAGAGACCGGGGACGGCGAGAGAGAGACAGAGACCGGGGACGGCGAAAGAGAGAGGAACCAGGGACTGCGAGAGAGAGAGAGAGACCAGGGATGGCGAGAGAGAGAGAGACCGGGGACGGTGAGAGAGAGACAGAGACCGGGGATGGCGAAAGAGAGAGGCACCAGGGACTGCGAGAGAGAGAGAGAGACCGGGGATGGCGAGAGAGAGAGAGAGACCGGGGACGGGGAAAGAGAGAGAGACCGGGGACGGGGAGAGAGAGAGAGAGACCGGGGACGGCAAGAGAGAGAGAGACCGGGGACAGCGAGAGAGAGAGAGAGAGACCGGGGACGGCAGAGAGAGAGAGACCGGGGATGGCGAGAGAGAGAGAGACCGGGTACGGGGAGAGAGAGAGATAGTGAGAGAGACCGGGGGCGGCGAGTGAGAGAGAGAGACCGGGGACGGCGAGTGAGAGAGAGAACGGGGACGGGGAGAGAGAGTGAGAGACCGGGGTCGGGGAGAGAGCGAGAGACCGTGGACGGCGAGAGAGAGAGAGAGAACGGGGACGGGGAGAGAGAGAGAGAGACCGGGGACGGCGAGAGAGAGAGAGAGAGAGAGACCGGGAACGGGTAGAGAGAGAGAGACCGGGGACGGCGAGAGAGAGAGAGAGACCAGGGACAGCGAGAGAGAGAGAGAGACCCGGGACGGGGAGAGAGAGAGAGAGAGACTGGGGACGGGGAGAGAGAAAGAGACCGGGGCCGGGGAGAGAGAGAGAGCGAGACCGTGGACGGCGAGAGAGAGAGAGAGACCGGGGATGGCGAGAGAGAGAGAGAGAGAGACTGGGGCCGGGGGAAGAGAGAGAGAGACCGGGGACGGCGAGAGAGAGGGAGACCGGGGACGGCGAGAGAGAGACAGAGACCGGGGATGGCAAGAGAGAGGGAGACCGGGGACGGCGAGAGAGAGATAGAGACCGGGGACTGGGAGAGAGAGAGAGAGACCGAGGACGGGGAGAAAGAGAGAGAGAGACCGGGGACAGGGAGCGAGAGAGAGACCGGGGACGGCGAGAGAGAGAGAGAGAGAGAGACCGGGGACGGCGAGAGAGAGAGAGACCGGGGACGGCGAGAAAGAGAGATAGACCGGGGACGGCGAGAGAGAGAGAGACCGGGGAGGGGGAGAGAGAGAGAGAGACCGGGGAAGGGAAGAGAGAGAGAGAGACCGGGGACGGGGAGAGAGAGAGAGAGAGACCAGGGACGGCGAGAGAGAGAGAGAACGGGGACGGGGAGAGAGAGAGACCGGGGACAGGGAGAGAGAGAGAGACCGGGGACTGCGAGAGAGAAAGAGAGACCGGGGACTGCGAGAGAGAGAGTGAGACCGGGGACGGCGAGAGAGAGAGACTGGGGACGGGGGGTGAGAGAGAGAGACCGGGGACGGGGAGAGAGAGAGAGACCGGGGACGGCGAGAGAGATAGAGAGACTGGGGACGGCGAGAGAGAGAGAGAGACCGAGGACGGTGAGAGAGAGAGAGACTGGGGACGGGGGGAGAGCGAGAGAGACCGGGGACGGGGAGAGAGAGAGAGACCGGGAACGGGGAGAGAGAGAGAGAGAGAGACCGGGAATGGGGAGAGAGAGAGAGACCGGGGACGGCGAGAGAGAGAGAGAGACCGGGGACAGCGAGAGAGAGAGAGAGTCCGGGGACGGGGAAAGAGAGAGAGAGAGAGAGACCGGGGACGGCGAGAGAGAGAGAGAGAGACCGGGGACGGGGAGAGAGAGGGAGAGACCGGGAACGGCGAGAGAGAGAGAGAGACCGGGAACGGGGAGAGAGAGAGAGACCGGGGACGGCGAGAAAGAGAGAGAGACCGGGGAGAGCGAGAGAGAGAGAGAGACCGGGGACGGGGAGAGAGAGAGAGAGAGACTGGGGACAGGGAGAGAGAAAGAGACCGGGGCCGGGGAGAGAGAGAGAGCGAGACCGTGGACGGGGAGAGAGAGAGAGAGACCGGGGATGGCGAGAGAGAGAGAGAGACTGGGGCCGGGGGGAGAGAGAGAGAGAGAGACTGGGGCCGGGGGGAGAGACAGAGAGACCGGGGACGGCGAGAGAGAGAGCGAGAGACCGGGGACAGGGAGCGAGAGAGAGACCGGGGACGGCGAGAGAGAGAGAGAGAGAGAGAGACCGGGGACGGCGAGAGAGAGAGAGAGAGACCGTGGACGGGGAGAGAGAGGGAGAGACCGGGAACGGCGAGAGAGAGAAAGAGACCGGGAACGGGGAGAGAGAGAGAGACCGGGGACGGCGAGAAAGAGAGAGAGACCGGGGACAGCGAGAGAGAGAGAGAGACTGGGGACGGGGAGAGAGAGAGAGAGAGACTAGGGACAGGAAAGAGAAAGAGACCGGGGCCGGGGAGAGAGAGAGAGCGAGACCGTGGACGGCGAGAGAGAGAGAGAGACCGGGGATGGCGAGAGAGAGAGAGAGACTGGGGCCGGGGGGAGAGAGAGAGAGAGACTGGGGCCGGGGGGAGAGAGAGAGAGACCGGGGACGGCGAGAGAGAGAGAGACAGGGGACGGCGAGAGAGAGAGAGAGAGACCGGGGATGGCGAGAGTGAGAGAGAGACCGGGGACAGCGAGAGAGAGAGAGAGACCGGGGACGGGGAGAGAGAGAGAGAGACCGGGGACGGCGATAGAGAGAGAGAGACCGGGGACGGGGAGAGAGAGAGAGAGACGGGGGACGGGGAGAGACAGAGAGACCGGGGACGGCGAGAGAGAGAGCGAGAGACCGGGGACAGGGAGCGAGAGAGAGAGACCGGGGACGGCGAGAGAGAGAGAGAGAGAGAGAGACCGGGGACAGCGAGAGAGAGAGAGACCGGGGACGGCGAGAAAGAGAGATAGACCGGGGACGGCGAGAGAGAGAGAGACCGGGGACGGCGAGAGAGAGAGAGACCGGGGAGGGGGAGAGAGAGAGAGAGACCAGGGACGGCGAGAGAGAGAGAGACAACGGGGACGGGGAGAGAGAGAGACCGGGGACAGGGAGAGAGAGAGAGACCGGGGACTGCGAGAGAGAGAGAGAGACCGGGGACTGCGAGAGAGAGAGAGAGACCGGGGACGGCGAGAGAGAGAGACTGGGGACGGGGGTTGAGAGAGAGAGACCGGGGACGGGGAGAGAGAGAGAGACCGGGGACGGCGAGAGAGATAGAGAGACTGGGGACGGCGAGAGAGAGAGAGAGACCGAGGACGGTGAGAGAGAGACAGACTGGGGACGGGGGGAGAGCGAGAGAGACCGGGGACGGGGAGAGAGAGAGAGACCGGGAACGGGGAGAGAGAGAGAGAGAGACCGGGAACGGGGAGAGAGAGAGAGACCGGGGACGGCGAGAGAGAGAGAGAGACCGGGGACAGCGAGAGAGAAAGAGAGTCTGGGGACGGGGAAAGAGAGAGAAAGAGAGACCGGGGACGGCGAGAGAGAGAGAGAGAGACCGGGGACGGGGAGAGAGAGGGAGAGTCCGGGAACGGCGAGAGAGAGAGAGAGACCGGGAACGGGGAGAGAGAGAGAGACCGGGGAAGACGAGAAAGAGAGAGAGACCGGGGACAGCGAGAGAGAGAGAGAGACCGGGGACGGGGTGAGAGAGAGAGAGAGACTGGGGACAGGGAGAGAGAAAGAGACCGGGGCCGGGGAGAGAGAGAGAGCGAGACCGTGGACGGCGAGAGAGAGAGAGAGACCGGGGATGGCGAGAGAGAGAGAGAGACTGGGGCCGGGGGGAGAGAGAGAGAGAGACTGGGGCCGGGGGGAGAGAGAGAGAGACCGGGGACGGCGAGAGAGAGAGAGACAGGGGACGGCGAGAGAGAGAGAGAGACCGGGGACAGCGAGAGAGAGAGAGAGACCGGGGACGGGGAGAGAGAGAGAGAGACCGGGGACGGCGATAGAGAGAGAGAGACCGGGGACGGGGAGAGAGAGAGAGAGACGCGGGACGGGGAGAGACAGAGAGACCGGGGACGGCGAGAGAGAGAGAGACCGTGGACGGCGAGAGAGAGAGAGAGAGCGGGGACAGCGAGAGAGAGAGAGAACGGGAACGTGGAGAGAGAGAGAGAGTTCGGGGACGGGGAGAGACTGAGAGACCGGGGCCGGGGAGAGAGAGAGAGCGAGACCGTGGACGGCGAGAGAGAGAGAGAGACCGGGGATGGCGAGAGAGAGAGAGAGACTGGGGCCGGGGGGAGAGAGAGAGAGAGACTGGGGCCGGGGGGAGAGAGAGAGAGACCGGGGACGGCGACAGAGAGAGAGACAGGGGACGGCGAGAGAGAGAGAGAGACCGGGGACAGCGAGAGAGAGAGAGAGAGAGACCGGGGACGGGGAGAGAGAGAGAGAGACCGGGGACGGCGATAGAGAGAGAGAGACCGGGGACGGGGAGAGAGAGAGAGAGACGGGGGACGGGGAGAGACAGAGAGACCGGGGACGGCGAGAGAGAGAGAGACCGGGGACGGCGAAAGAGAGAGAGAGAGCGGGGACAGCGAGAGAGAGAGACCGGGAACGTGGAGAGAGAGAGAGAGTTCGGGGACGGGGAGAGAGTGAGAGACCGGGGATGGGGAGAGAGAGAGAGAGACCGGGGATGGGGAGAGAGAGAGAAAGACCGTGGACGGGGGGAGAGAGAGAGAGAGACCGGCGACGGGGAGAGAGAGAGACCGGAGACGGGGAGAGAGAGAGAGACCGGGGACGGCGAGAGATAGAGAGACCGGGGACGGCGAGAGAGAGAGAGACCAGGGAGGGGGAGAGCGAGAGAGAGACCGGGGAAGGGGAGAGATAGAGAGAGACCGGGGAAGGGAAGAGAGAGAGAGAGACCGGGGACGGGGAGAGAGAGAGAGAGAGACCAGGGACGGCGAGAGAGAGAGAGAACGGGGACGGGGAGAGAGAGAGACCGGGGACAGGGAGAGAGAGAGAGACCGGGGACTGCGAGAGAGAAAGAGAGACCGGGGACTGCGAGAGAGAGAGTGAGACCGGGGACGGCGAGAGAGAGAGACTGGGGACGGGGGGTGAGAGAGAGAGACCGGGGACGGGGAGAGAGAGAGAGACCGGGGACGGCGAGAGAGATAGAGAGACTGGGGACGGCGAGAGAGAGAGAGAGACCGAGGACGGTGAGAGAGAGAGAGACTGGGGACGGGGGGAGAGCGAGAGAGACCGGGGACGGGGAGAGAGAGAGAGACCGGGAACGGGGAGAGAGAGAGAGAGAGAGACCGGGAATGGGGAGAGAGAGAGAGACCGGGGACGGCGAGAGAGAGAGAGAGACCGGGGACAGCGAGAGAGAGAGAGAGTCCGGGGACGGGGAAAGAGAGAGAGAGAGAGAGACCGGGGACGGCGAGAGAGAGAGAGAGAGACCGGGGACGGGGAGAGAGAGGGAGAGACCGGGAACGGCGAGAGAGAGAGAGAGACCGGGAACGGGGAGAGAGAGAGAGACCGGGGACGGCGAGAAAGAGAGAGAGACCGGGGAGAGCGAGAGAGAGAGAGAGACCGGGGACGGGGAGAGAGAGAGAGAGAGACTGGGGACAGGGAGAGAGAAAGAGACCGGGGCCGGGGAGAGAGAGAGAGCGAGACCGTGGACGGCGAGAGAGAGAGAGAGACCGGGGATGGCGAGAGAGAGAGAGAGACTGGGGCCGGGGGGAGAGAGAGAGAGAGAGACTGGGGCCGGGGGGAGAGACAGAGAGACCGGGGACGGCGAGAGAGAGAGCGAGAGACCGGGGACAGGGAGCGAGAGAGAGACCGGGGACGGCGAGAGAGAGAGAGAGAGAGAGAGACCGGGGACGGCGAGAGAGAGAGAGAGACCGTGGACGGGGAGAGAGAGGGAGAGACCGGGAACGGCGAGAGAGAGAAAGAGACCGGGAACGGGGAGAGAGAGAGAGACCGGGGACGGCGAGAAAGAGAGAGAGACCGGGGACAGCGAGAGAGAGAGAGAGACCGGGGACGGGGAGAGAGAGAGAGAGAGACTAGGGACAGGAAAGAGAAAGAGACCGGGGCCGGGGAGAGAGAGAGAGCGAGACCGTGGACGGCGAGAGAGAGAGAGAGACCGGGGATGGCGAGAGAGAGAGAGAGACTGGGGCCGGGGGGAGAGAGAGAGAGAGACTGGGGCCGGGGGGAGAGAGAGAGAGACCGGGGACGGCGAGAGAGAGAGAGACAGGGGACGGCGAGAGAGAGAGAGAGAGACCGGGGATGGCGAGAGTGAGAGAGAGACCGGGGACAGCGAGAGAGAGAGAGAGACCGGGGACGGGGAGAGAGAGAGAGAGACCGGGGACGGCGATAGAGAGAGAGAGACCGGGGACGGGGAGAGAGAGAGAGAGACGGGGGACGGGGAGAGACAGAGAGACCGGGGACGGCGAGAGAGAGAGCGAGAGACCGGGGACAGGGAGCGAGAGAGAGACCGGGGACGGCGAGAGAGAGAGAGAGAGAGAGAGACCGGGGACGGCGAGAGAGAGAGAGACCGGGGACGGCGAGAAAGAGAGATAGACCGGGGACGGCGAGAGAGAGAGAGACCGGGGACGGCGAGAGAGAGAGAGACCGGGGAGGGGGAGAGAGAGAGAGAGACCAGGGACGGCGAGAGAGAGAGAGACAACGGGGACGGGGAGAGAGAGAGACCGGGGACAGGGAGAGAGAGAGAGACCGGGGACTGCGAGAGAGAGAGAGAGACCGGGGACTGCGAGAGAGAGAGAGAGACCGGGGACGGCGAGAGAGAGAGACTGGGGACGGGGGTTGAGAGAGAGAGACCGGGGACGGGGAGAGAGAGAGAGACCGGGGACGGCGAGAGAGATAGAGAGACTGGGGACGGCGAGAGAGAGAGAGAGACCGAGGACGGTGAGAGAGAGACAGACTGGGGACGGGGGGAGAGCGAGAGAGACCGGGGACGGGGAGAGAGAGAGAGACCGGGAACGGGGAGAGAGAGAGAGAGAGACCGGGAACGGGGAGAGAGAGAGAGACCGGGGACGGCGAGAGAGAGAGAGAGACCGGGGACAGCGAGAGAGAAAGAGAGTCTGGGGACGGGGAAAGAGAGAGAAAGAGAGACCGGGGACGGCGAGAGAGAGAGAGAGAGACCGGGGACGGGGAGAGAGAGGGAGAGTCCGGGAACGGCGAGAGAGAGAGAGAGACCGGGAACGGGGAGAGAGAGAGAGACCAGGGACGACGAGAAAGAGAGAGAGACCGGGGACAGCGAGAGAGAGAGAGAGACCGGGGACGGGGTGAGAGAGAGAGAGAGACTGGGGACAGGGAGAGAGAAAGAGACCGGGGCCGGGGAGAGAGAGAGAGCGAGACCGTGGACGGCGAGAGAGAGAGAGAGACCGGGGATGGCGAGAGAGAGAGAGAGACTGGGGCCGGGGGGAGAGAGAGAGAGAGACTGGGGCCGGGGGGAGAGAGAGAGAGACCGGGGACGGCGAGAGAGAGAGAGACAGGGGACGGCGAGAGAGAGAGAGAGACCGGGGACAGCGAGAGAGAGAGAGAGACCGGGGACGGGGAGAGAGAGAGAGAGACCGGGGACGGCGATAGAGAGAGAGAGACCGGGGACGGGGAGAGAGAGAGAGAGACGCGGGACGGGGAGAGACAGAGAGACCGGGGACGGCGAGAGAGAGAGAGACCGTGGACGGCGAGAGAGAGAGAGAGAGCGGGGACAGCGAGAGAGAGAGAGAACGGGAACGTGGAGAGAGAGAGAGAGTTCGGGGACGGGGAGAGACTGAGAGACCGGGGCCGGGGAGAGAGAGAGAGCGAGACCGTGGACGGCGAGAGAGAGAGAGAGACCGGGGATGGCGAGAGAGAGAGAGAGACTGGGGCCGGGGGGAGAGAGAGAGAGAGACTGGGGCCGGGGGGAGAGAGAGAGAGACCGGGGACGGCGACAGAGAGAGAGACAGGGGACGGCGAGAGAGAGAGAGAGACCGGGGACAGCGAGAGAGAGAGAGAGAGAGACCGCGGACGGGGAGAGAGAGAGAGAGACCGGGGACGGCGATAGAGAGAGAGAGACCGGGGACGGGGAGAGAGAGAGAGAGACGGGGGACGGGGAGAGACAGAGAGACCGGGGACGGCGAGAGAGAGAGAGACCGGGGACGGCGAAAGAGAGAGAGAGAGCGGGGACAGCGAGAGAGAGAGACCGGGAACGTGGAGAGAGAGAGAGAGTTCGGGGACGGGGAGAGAGTGAGAGACCGGGGATGGGGAGAGAGAGAGAGAGACCGGGGATGGGGAGAGAGAGAGAAAGACCGTGGACGGGGGGAGAGAGAGAGAGAGACCGGCGACGGGGAGAGAGAGAGACCGGAGACGGGGAGAGAGAGAGAGACCGGGGACGGCGAGAGATAGAGAGACCGGGGACGGCGAGAGAGAGAGAGAGACCGGGGACGGCGAGAGAGAGAGAGAGACCGGGGACGGGGAGAGAGAGAGAGACCGGGGACGGTAAAGAGAGAGAGAGACCGGGGACGGGGAGAGAGAGAGACCGGGGTTGGGGAGAGAGAGAGACCGGGGACAGGGAGAGAGAGAGAGACCGGGGACTGCGAGAGAGAAAGAGAGACCGGCGACGGGGAGAAAGAGAGAGAGAGACCGGGGACAGGGAGCGAGAGAGAGACCGGGGACGGCGAGAGAGAGAGAGAGAGAGAGACCGGGGACGGCGAGAGAGAGAGAGACCGGGGACGGCGAGAAAGAGAGATAGACCGGGGACGGCGAGAGAGAGAGAGACCGGGGATGGCGAGAGAGAGAGAGAGACTGGGGCCGGGGGGAGAGAGAGAGAGAGACTGGGGCCGGGGGGAGAGAGAGAGAGACCGGGGACGGCGAGAGAGAGAGAGACAGGGGACGGCGAGAGAGAGAGAGAGAGACCGGGGATGGCGAGAGAGAGAGAGAGACCGGGGACAGCGAGAGAGAGAGAGAGACCGGGGACGGGGAGAGAGAGAGAGAGACCGGGGACGGCGATAGAGAGAGAGAGACCGGGGACGGGGAGAGAGAGAGAGAGACGGGGGACGGGGAGAGACAGAGAGACCGGGGACGGCGAGAGAGAGAGCGAGAGACCGGGGACAGGGAGCGAGAGAGAGACCGGGGACGGCGAGAGAGAGAGAGAGAGAGAGAGAGACCGGGGACGGTGAGAGAGAGAGAGACCGGGGACGGCGAGAAAGAGAGATAGACCGGGGACAGCGAGAGAGAGAGAGACCAGGGATGGCGAGAGAGAGAGAGACCGGGGAGGGGGAGAGAGAGAGAGAGACCAGGGACGGCGAGAGAGAGAGAGACCGGGGAGGGGGAGAGCGAGAGAGAGACCGGGGAAGGGGAGAGATAGAGAGAGACCGGGGAAGGGAAGAGAGAGAGAGAGACCGGGGACGGGGAGAGAGAGAGAGAGACCAGGGACGGCGAGAGAGAGAGAGACCGGGGACGGGGAGAGAGACAGACCGGGGACAGGGAGAGAGAGAGAGACCGGGGACTGCGAGAGAGAGAGAGAGACCGGGGACTGCGAGAGAGAGAGAGAGACCGGGGACGGCGAGAGAGAGAGACTGGGGACGGGGGATGAGAGAGAGAGTCCGGGGACGGGGAGAGAGAGAGAGACCGGGGACGGCGAGAGAGATAGAGAGACTGGGGACGGCGAGAGAGAGCGAGAGACCGAGGACGGTGAGAGAGAGAGAGACTGGGGACGGGGGGAGAGCGAGAGAGACCGGGGACGGGGAGAGAGAGAGAGACCGGGAACGGGGAGAGAGAGAGAGAGAGACCGGGAACGGGGAGAGAGAGAGAGACCGGGGACGGCGAGAGAGAGAGAGAGACCGGGGACAGCGAGAGAGAAAGAGAGTCCGGGGACGGGGAAAGAGAGAGAGAGAGAGACCGGGGACGGGGAGAGAGAGGGAGAGACCGGGAACGGCGAGAGAGAGAGAGAGACCGGGAACGGGGAGAGAGAGAGAGACCGGGGACGGCGAGAAAGAGAGAGAGACCGGGGACAGCGAGAGAGAGAGAGAGACCGGGGATGGGGTGAGAGAGAGAGAGAGACTGGGGACAGGGAGAGAGAAAGAGACCGGGGCCGGGGAGAGAGAGAGAGCGAGACCGTGGACGGCGAGAGAGAGAGAGAGACCGGGGATGGCGAGAGAGAGAGAGAGACTGGGGCCGGGGGGAGAGAGAGAGAGAGACTGTGGCCGGGGGGAGAGAGAGAGAGAGACCGGGGACGGCGAGAGAGAGAGAGACAGGGGACGACGAGAGAGAGAGAGAGACCGGGGACAGCGAGAGAGTGAGAGAGACCGGGGACGGGGAGAGAGAGAGAGAGACCGGGGACGGCGATAGAGAGAGAGAGACCGGGGACGGGGAGAGAGAGAGACGGGGGACGGGGAGAGACAGAGAGACCGGGGACGGCGAGAGAGAGAGAGACCGGGGACGGCGAGAGAGAGAGAGAGAGCGGGGACAGCGAGAGAGAGAGAGACCGGGAACGTGGAGAGAGAGAGAGAGTTCGGGGACGGGGAGAGAGTGAGAGACCGGGGCCGGGGAGAGAGAGAGAGCGAGACCGTGGACGGCGAAAGAGAGAGAGAGAGACCGGGGATGGCGAGAGAGAGAGAGAGACTGGGACCGGGGGGAGAGAGAGAGAGAGACTGGGGCCGGGGGGAGAGAGAGAGAGACCGGGGACGGCGATAGAGAGAGAGAGACAGGGGACGGGGAGAGAGAGAGAGAGACGGGGGACGGGGAGAGACAGAGAGACCGGGGACGGCGAGAGAGAGAGAGACCGGGGACGGCGAGAGAGAGAGAGAGAGCGGGGACAGCGAGAGAGAGAGAGACCGGGAACGTGGAGAGAGAGAGAGAGTTCGGGGACGGGGAGAGAGTGAGAGACCGGGGATGGGGAGAGAGAGAGAGAGACAGGGGATGGGGAGAGAGAGAGAAAGACCGCGGACGGGGGGAGAGAGAGAGAGAGACCGGCGACGGGGAGAGAGAGAGACCGGAGACGGGGAGAGAGAAAGAGACCGGGGACGGCGAGAGATAGAGAGACCGGGGACGGCGAGAGAGAGAGAGAGACCGGGGACGGCGAGAGAGAGAGAGAGACCGGGGACGGCGAGAGAGAGAGAGAGAGACCGGGGACGGGGAGAGAGAGAGAGACCGGGGACGGGAAAGAGAGAGAGAGACCGGGGACGGGGAGAGAGAGAGACCGGGGATGGGGAGAGAGAGAGAGACCGGGGACGGCGAGAGAGAGAGAGAGAGCGGGGACGGGAAGAGAGAGAGAGAGACCAGGGACGGCGAGAGAGAGAGAGTGAGACCGGGGGCGGCGATTGAGAGAGTGAGGCCGGGGACGGCGAGTGAGAGAGAGACTGGGGACGGGGAGAGAGAGAGAGACCGTGGACAGCGAGAGAGAGAGAGAGAGAGACCGGGGGACAGGGAGAGAGAGACAGACTGGGGACGGGGAGAGAGAGAGAGACCGGGGACGGGCAGAGAGAGAGAGAGACCAGGGACGGCGAGAGAGAGAGAGACCGGGGAGGGGGAGAGCGAGAGAGAGACCGGGAACGGGGAGAGAGAGAGAGAGAGACCGGGAACGGGGAGAGAGAGAGAGACCGGGGACGGCGAGAGAGAGAGAGAGACCGGAGACAGCGAGAGAGAGAGAGAGAGTCCGGGGACGGGGAAAGAGAGAGAGAGAGAGACCGGGGACGGGGAGAGAGAGAGAGAGAGAGACCGGGGACGGGGAGAGAGAGGGAGAGACCGGGAACGGCGAGAGAGGGAGAGAGACCGGGTACGGGGAGAGAGAGAGAGAGACCGGGGACGGCGAGAAAGAGAGAGAGACCGGGGACAGCGAGAGAGAGAAAGAGACCGGGGCCGGGGAGAGAGAGAGAGCGAGACCGTGGACGGCGAGAGAGAGAGAGAGACCGGGGATGGCGAGACATAGAGAGAGACTGGGGCCGGGGGGAGAGAGAGAGAGAGACTGGGGCCGGGGGGAGAGAGAGAGAGAGACCGGGGATGGCGAGAGATATAGAGAGACCGGGGACAGCGAGAGAGAGAGAGAGACTGGGGACGGGGAGAGAGAGAGAGAGACCGGGGACGGCGATAGAGAGAGAGAGACCGGGGACGGGGAGAGAGAGAGAGAGACGGGGGACGGGGAGAGACAGAGAGACCGGGGACGGCGAGAGAGAGAGAGACCGGGGACGGCGAGAGAGAGAGAGAGAGAGCGGGGACAGCGAGAGAGAGAGAGACCGGGAACGTGGAGAGAGAGAGAGAGTTCGGGGACGGGGAGAGAGCGAGAGACCGGGGATGGGGTGAGAGAGAGAGAGACCGGGGATGGGGAGAGAGAGAGAGAAAGACCGCGGACGGGGGGAGAGAGAGAGAGAGACCGGCGACGGGGAGAGAGAGAGACCGGGGACGGGGAGAGAGAGAGAGACCGGGGACGGCGAGAGATAGAGAGACCGGGGACGGCGAGAGAGAGAGAGAGACCGGGGACGGCGAGAGAGTGAGAGAGACCGGGGACGGGGAGAGAGAGAGAGACCGGGGACGGGAAAGAAAGAGAGAGACCGGGGACGGGGAGACTGAGAGACCGGGGATGGGGAGAGAGAGAGAGACCGGGAACGTGGAGAGAGAGAGAGAGTTCGGGGACGGGGAGAGAGTGAGAGACCGGGGACGGGAAGAGAGAGAGAGATCGGGGACGGGAAGAGAGAGAGAGAGACCAGGGACGGCGAGAGAGAGCGAGTGAGACCGGGGGCGGCGATTGAGAGAGTGAGGCCGGGGACGGCGAGTGAGAGAGAGACCGTGGACGGCGAGAGAGAGAGAGAGACCGGGGACAGGGAGAGAGAGACAGACTGGGGACGGGGAGAGAGAGAGAGACCGGGGACGGGCAGAGAGAGAGAGAGACCAGGGACGGCGAGAGAGAGAGAGACCGGGGAGGGGGGAGAGCGAGAGAGAGACCGGGAACGGGGAGAGAGAGAGAGAGAGACCGGGAACGGGGAGAGAGAGAGAGACCGGGGACGGCGAGAGAGAGAGAGAGACCGGGGACAGCGAGAGAGAGAGAGAGTCCGGGGACGGGGAAAGAGAGAGAGAGAGAGACCGGGGACGGCGAGAGAGAGAGAGAGAGACCGGGGACGGGGAGAGAGAGGGAGAGAACGGGAACGGCGAGAGAGAGAGAGAGACCGGGAACGGGGAGAGAGAGAGAGAGACCGGGGACGGCGAGAAAGAGAGAGAGACCGGGGACAGCGAGAGAGAGAGAGAGACCGGGGACGGGGAGAGAGAGAGAGTGAGACTGGGGACAGGGAGAGAGAAAGAGACCGGGGCCGGGGAGAGAGAGAGAGCGAGACCGTGGACGGCGAGAGAGAGAGAGAGACCGGGGATGGCGAGAGAGAGAGAGAGACTGGGGCCGGGGGGAGAGAGAGAGAGAGACTGGGGCCGGGGGGAGAGAGAGAGAGACCGGGGATGGCGAGAGAGAGAGAGAGACCGGGGACAGCGAGAGAGAGAGAGAGACTGGGGACGGGGAGAGAGAGAGAGAGACCGGGGACGGCGATAGAGAGAGAGAGACCGGGGACGGGGAGAGAGAGAGAGAGACGGGGGACGGGGAGAGACAGAGAGACCGGGGACGGCGAGAGAGAGAGAGACCGGGGACGGCGAGAGAGAGAGAGAGAGCGGGGACAGCGAGAGAGAGAGAGACCGGGAACGTGGAGAGAGAGAGAGAGTTCGGGGACGGGGAGAGAGTGAGAGACCGTGGATGGGGAGAGAGAGAGAGAGACCGGGGATGGGGAGAGAGAGAGAGAAAGACCGCGGACGGGGGGAGAGAGAGAGAGAGACCGGCGACGGGGAGAGAGAGAGACCGGGGACGGGGAGAGAGAGAGAGACCGGGGACGGCGAGAGATAGAGAGACCGGGGACGGCGAGAGAGAGAGAGAGACCGGGGAAGGCGAGAGAGAGAGAGAGACCGGGGACGGGGAGAGAGAGAGAGACCGGGGACGGGAAAGAGAGAGAGAGACCGGGGACGGGGAGAGAGAGAGACCGGGGATGGGGAGAGAGAGAGAGACCGGAGACGGCGAGAGAGAGAGAGAGAGCGGGGACAGCGAGTGAGAGAGAGACCGGGAACGTGGAGAGACAGAGAGAGTTCGGGGACGGGGAGAGAGTGAGAGACCGGGGACAGGGAGAGAGAGAGAGATCGGGGACGGGAAGAGAGAGAGAGAGACCAGGGACGGCGAGAGAGAGAGAGTGAGACCGGGGGCGGCGATTGAGAGAGTGAGGCCAAGGACGGCGAGTGAGAGAGAGACCGGGGACGGGGAGAGAGAGGGAGACCATGGACGGCGAGAGAGAGAGAGAGACCGGGGACGGGGAGAGAGAGACAGACTGGGGACGGGGAGAGAGAGAGAGGCCGGGGATGGGCAGAGAGAGAGAGAGACCAGGGACGGCGAGAGAGAGAGTGGTAGACCGGGGACGGGGAGAGAGAGAGAGACCGGGGACGGGCAGAGATATTGAGAGAGACCGGGGGCGGCGAGTGAGAGAGAGAGACCGGGGACGGCGAGTGAGAGAGAGACTGGGGACGGGGAGAGAGAGAGAGAGACCGGGGACGGGGAGAGAGCGAGAGACCGTGGACGGCGAGAGAGAGAGAGAGACCGGGGACGGGGAGAGAGAGAGACAGACTGGGGACGGGGAGGGAGAGAGAGACCGGGGACGGGCAGAGAGAGAGAGAGACCAGGGACGGCGAGAGAGAGAGAGGTAGACCGGGGACGGGGAGAGAGAGAGAGACCGGGGACGGGGAGAGAGAGAGAAACCGTGGACGGCGAGAGAGAGAGAGAGACCGGGGACGGGGAGAGAGAGACAGACTGGGGACGGGGAGAGAGAGAGAGACCGGGGACGGGCAGAGAGAGAGAGAGACCAGGGACGGCGAGAGAGAGAGAGGTAGACCGGGGACGGGGAGAGAGAGAGAGACCGGGGACGGGCAGAGATAGTGAGAGAGACCGGGGATGGCGAGAGAGAGAGAGAGACCGGGTAAGGGAAGAGAGAGAGAGAGAGACCGGGGACGGGGAGTGAGAGAGAGAGACCGGGGACGGCGACAGAGTGAGAGACCGGGGACGGCGAGAGAGAGAGAGCCCGGGGACGGCGAGAAAGAGCGAGAGACCGGGGACGGCGAGAGAGAGAGAGACCGGCGACGGCGAGAGAGAGAGAGACCGGGGACAGCGAGAGAGAGACAGAGACCGGGGACGGGGAGAGATAGAGAGAGACCGGGGAAGGGAAGAGAGAGAGAGAGAGAGACCGGGGACGGGGAGAGAGAGAGAGAGACCGGGGACGGCGAGAGAGAGAGAGACCAGCGACGGCGAGAGAGAGAGAGACCGGGGACGGCGAGAGAGAGACAGAGACCGGGGACGGCGAAAGAGAGAGGAACCAGGGACTGCGAGAGAGAGGGAGAGACCGGGGATGGCGAGAGAGAGAGAGACCGGGAACGGGGAAAGAGAGAGAGACCGGGGACGGGGAGAGAGAGAGAGAGACCGGGGACGGCAAGAGAGAGAGAGACCGGGGACGGCGAGAGAGAGAGAGAGAGACCGGGGACGGGGAGAGAGAGAGAGACCGGGGACGGGAAAGAGAGAGAGAGACCGGGGACGGGGAGAGAGAGAGACCGGGAATGGGGAGAGAGAGAGAGACCGGGGACGGCGAGAGAGAGAGAGAGAGCGGGGACAGCGAGAGAGAGAGAGACCGGGAACGTGGAGAGAGAGAGAGAGTTCTGGGCCGGGGAGAGAGTGAGAGACCGGGGACGGGAAGAGAGAGAGAGATCGGGGACGGGAAGAGAGAGAGAGAGACCAGGGACGGCGAGAGAGAGAGAGTGAGACCGGGGGCGGCGATTGAGAGAGTGAGGCCGGGGACGGCGAGTGAGAGAGAGACCGGGGACGGGGAGAGAGAGAGAGACCGTGGACAGCGAGAGAGAGAGAGAGAGAGACCGGGGACGGGGAGAGAGAGACAGACTGGGGACGGGGAGAGAGAGAGAGACCGGGGACGGGCAGAGAGAGAGAGAGACCAGGGACGGCGAGAGAGAGAGAGACCGGGGAGGGGGAGAGCGAGAGAGAGACCGGGAACGGGGAGAGAGAGAGAGAGAGACCGGGAACGGGGAGAGAGAGAGAGACCGGGGACGGCGAGAGAGAGAGAGAGACCGGGGACAGCGAGAGAGAGAGAGAGTCCGGGGACGGGGAAAGAGAGAGAGAGAGAGACCGGGGACGGCGAGAGAGAGAGAGAGAGACCGGGGACGGGGAGAGAGAGGGAGAGACCGGGAACGGCGAGAGAGAGAGAGAGACCGGGAACGGGGAGAGAGAGAGAGAGACCGGGGACGGCGAGAAAGAGAGAGAGACCGGGGACAGCGAGAGAGAGAAAGAGACCGGGGCCGGGGAGAGAGAGAGAGCGAGACCGTGGACGGCGAGAGAGAGAGAGAGACCGGGGATGGCGAGAGATAGAGAGAGACTGGGGCCGGGGGGAGAGAGAGAGAGAGACTGGGGCCGGGGGGAGAGCGAGAGAGACCGGGGATGGCGAGAGATAGAGAGAGACCGGGGACAGCGAGAGAGAGAGAGAGACCGGGGACGGGGAGAGAGAGAGAGAGACCGGGGACGTGGAGAGAGAGAGAGAGTTCGGGGACGGGGAGAGAGCGAGAGACCGGGGATGGGGAGAGAGAGAGAGGGACCGGGGATGGGGAGAGAGAGAGAGAAAGACCGCGGACGGGGGGAGAGAGAGAGAGAGACCGGAGACGGGGAGAGAGAGAGAGAGACCGGGGACGGCGAGAAAGAGAGAGAGACCGGGGACAGCGAGAGAGAGAAAGAGACCGGGGCCGGGGAGTGAGAGAGAGCGAGACCGTGGACGGCGAGAGAGAGAGAGAGACCGGGGATGGCGAGAGATAGAGAGAGACTGGGGCCGGGGGGAGAGAGAGAGAGAGACTGGGGCCGACGGGAGAGCGAGAGAGACCGGGGATGGCGTGAGATAGAGAGAGACCGGGGACGGCGAGAGAGAGAGAGAGCGGGGACAGCGAGAGAGAGAGAGACCGGGAACGTGGAGAGAGAGAGAGAGTTCGGGGACGGGGAGAGAGCGAGAGACCGGGGATGGGGAGAGAGAGAGAGAGACCGGGGATGGGGAGAGAGAGAGAGAAAGACCGCGGACGGGGGGAGAGAGAGAGAGAGACCGGCGACGGGGAGAGAGAGATACCGGGGACGGGGAGAGAGAGAGAGACCGGGGACGGCGAGAGATAGAGAGACCGGGGACGGCGAGAGAGAGAGAGAGACCGGGGACGGCGAGAGAGAGAGAGAGACCGGGGACGGGGAGAGAGAGAGAGACCGGGGACGGGAAAGAGAGAGAGAGACCGGGGACGGGGAGACTGAGAGACCGGGGATGGGGAGAGAGAGAGAGACCGGGAACGTGGAGAGAGAGAGAGAGTTCGGGGACGGGGAGAGAGTGAGAGACCGGGGACGGGAAGAGAGAGAGAGATCGGGGACGGGAAGAGAGAGAGAGAGAGACCAGGGACGGCGAGAGAGAGAGAGTGAGACCGGGGGCGGCGATTGAGAGAGTGAGGCCGTGGACGGCGAGTGAGAGAGAGACCGGGGACGGGGAGAGAGAGAGAGACCGTGGACGGCGAGAGAGAGAGAGAGACCGGGGACAGGGAGAGAGAGACAGACTGGGGACGGGGAGAGAGAGACAGACCGGGGACGGGCAGAGAGAGAGAGAGACCAGGGACGGCGAGAGAGAGAGAGACCGGGGAGGGGGTGAGCGAGAGAGAGACCGGGAACGGGGAGAGAGAGAGAGAGAGACCGGGAACGGGGAGAAAGAGAGAGACCGGGGACGGCGAGAGAGAGAGAGAGAGACCGGGGACAGCGAGAGAGAGAGAGAGTCCGGGGTACGGGGAAAGAGAGAGAGAGAGAGACCGGGGACGGCGAGTGAGAGAGAGAGAGACCGGGGACGGGGAGAGAGAGGGAGAGAACGGGAACGGCGAGAGAGAGAGAGAGACCGGGAACGGGGAGAGAGAGAGAGAGACCGGGGACGGCGAGAAACAGAGAGAGACCGGGGACAGCGAGAGAGAGAGAGAGACCGGGGACGGGGAGAGAGAGAGAGAGAGACTGGGGACAGGGAGAGAGAAAGAGACCGGTGCCGGGGAGAGAGAGAGAGCGAGACCGTGGACGGCGAGAGAGAGAGAGAGACCGGGGATGGCGAGAGAGAGAGAGAGACTGGGGCCGGGGGGAGAGAGAGAGAGAGACTGGGGCCGGGGGGAGAGAGAGAGAGACCGGGGATGGCGAGAGAGAGAGAGAGACCGGTGACAGCGAGAGAGAGAGAGAGACCGGGGACGGGGAGAGAGAGAGAGAGACGGGGGACGGGGGGAGAGAGAGAGAGAGACTGGGGCCGGGGGGAGAGAGAGAGAGACCGGGGACGGCGAGAGAGAGAGAGACAGGGGACGGCGAGAGAGAGAGAGAGACCGGGGACAGCGAGAGAGAGAGAGAGACCGGGGACGGGGAGAGAGAGAGAGAGACCGGGGACGGCGATAGAGAGAGAGAGACCGGGGACGGGGAGAGAGAGAGAGAGACGCGGGACGGGGAGAGACAGAGAGACCGGGGACGGCGAGAGAGAGAGAGACCGTGGACGGCGAGAGAGAGAGAGAGAGCGGGGACAGCGAGAGAGAGAGAGAACGGGAACGTGGAGAGAGAGAGAGAGTTCGGGGACGGGGAGAGACTGAGAGACCGGGGCCGGGGAGAGAGAGAGAGCGAGACCGTGGACGGCGAGAGAGAGAGAGAGACCGGGGATGGCGAGAGAGAGAGAGAGACTGGGGCCGGGGGGAGAGACAGAGAGAGACTGGGGCCGGGGGGAGAGAGAGAGAGACCGGGGACGGCGACAGAGAGAGAGACAGGGGACGGCGAGAGAGAGAGAGAGACCGGGGACAGCGAGAGAGAGAGAGAGAGAGACCGGGGACGGGGAGAGAGAGAGAGAGACCGGGGACGGCGATAGAGAGAGAGAGACCGGGGACGGGGAGAGAGAGAGAGAGACGGGGGACGGGGAGAGACAGAGAGACCGGGGACGGCGAGAGAGAGAGAGACCGGGGACGGCGAAAGAGAGAGAGAGAGCGGGGACAGCGAGAGAGAGAGACCGGGAACGTGGAGAGAGAGAGAGAGTTCGGGGACGGGGAGAGAGTGAGAGACCGGGGATGGGGAGAGAGAGAGAGAGACCGGGGATGGGGAGAGAGAGAGAAAGACCGTGGACGGGGGGAGAGAGAGAGAGAGACCGGCGACGGGGAGAGAGAGAGACCGGAGACGGGGAGAGAGAGAGAGACCGGGGACGGCGAGAGATAGAGAGACCGGGGACGGCGAGAGAGAGAGAGAGACCAGGGACGGCGAGAGAGAGAGAGAGACCGGGGACGGGGAGAGAGAGAGAGACCGGGGACGGGAAAGAGAGAGAGAGACCGGGGACGGGGAGAGAGAGAGACCGGGGTTGGGGAGAGAGAGAGACCGGGGACAGGGAGAGAGAGAGAGACCGGGGACTGCGAGAGAGAAAGAGAGACCGGCGACGGGGAGAAAGAGAGAGAGAGACCGGGGACAGCGAGAGAGAAAGAGAGACCGGCGACGGGGAGAAAGAGAGAGAGAGACCGGGGACAGGGAGCGAGAGAGAGACCGGGGACGGCGAGAGAGAGAGAGAGAGAGAGACCGGGGACGGCGAGAGAGAGAGAGACCGGGGACGGCGAGAAAGAGAGATAGACCGGGGACGGCGAGAGAGAGAGAGACCGGGGAGGGGGAGAGAGAGAGAGAGACCATGGACGGCGATAGAGAGAGAGACCAGGGAGGGGGAGAGCGAGAGAGAACGGGGAAGGGGAGAGAGAGAGACCGGGGACAGGGAGAGAGAGAGAGAGACCGGGGACTGCGAGAGAGAAAGAGAGACCGGGGACTGCGAGAGAGAGAGTGAGACCGGGGACGGCGAGAGAGAGAGACTGGGGACGGGGGGTGAGAGAGAGAGACCAGGGACGGGGAGAGAGAGAGAGACCGGGGACGGCGAGAGAGATAGAGAGACTGGGGACGGCGAGAGAGAGAGAGAGACCGAGGACGGTGAGAGAGAGAGAGACTGGGGACGGGGGGAGAGCGAGAGAGACCGGGGACGGGGAGAGAGAGAGAGACCGGGAACGGGGAGAGAGAGAGAGAGAGACCGGGAACGGGGAGAGAGAGAGAGACCGGGGACGGCGAGAGAGAGAGAGAGACCGGGGACAGCGAGAGAGAGAGAGAGTCCGGGGACGGGGAAAGAGAGAGAGAGAGCGACCGGGGACGGCGAGAGAGAGAGAGAGAGACCGGGGACGGGGAGAGAGAGGGAGAGACCGGGAACGGCGAGAGAGAGAGAGAGACCGGGAACGGGGAGAGAGAGAGAGACCGGGGACGGCGAGAAAGAGAGAGAGACCGGGGACAGCGAGAGAGAGAGAGAGACCGGGGACGGGGAGAGAGAGAGAGAGAGACTGGGGACAGGGAGAGAGAGAGAGACCGGGAACGGGGAGAGAGAGAGAGAGACCGGGGACGGCGAGAAACAGAGAGAGACCGGGGACAGCGAGAGAGAGAGAGAGACCGGGGACGGGGAGAGAGAGAGAGAGAGACTGGGGACAGGGAGAGAGAAAGAGACCGGTGCCGGGGAGAGAGAGAGAGCGAGACCGTGGACGGCGAGAGAGAGAGAGAGACCGGGGATGGCGAGAGAGAGAGAGAGACTGGGGCCGGGGGGAGAGAGAGAGAGAGACTGGGGCCGGGGGGAGAGAGAGAGAGACCGGGGATGGCGAGAGAGAGAGAGAGAGACCGGTGACAGCGAGAGAGAGAGAGAGACCGGGGACGGGGAGAGAGAGAGAGAGACGGGGGACGGGGAGAGACAGAGAGACCGGGGACGGCGAGAGAGAGAGAGACCGGCGACGGCGAGAGAGAGAGAGAGAGCGGGGACAGCGAGAGAGAGAGAGACCGGGAACGTGGAGAGAGAGAGAGAGTTCGGGGACGGGGAGAGAGTGAGAGACCGGGGATGGGGAGAGAGAGAGAGAGACCGGGGATGGGGAGAGAGAGAGAGAAAGACCGCGGACGGGGGGAGAGAGAGAGAGAGACCGGCGACGGGGAGAGAGAGAGACCGGTGACGGGGAGAGAGAGAGAGACCGGGGACGGCGAGAGAGAGAGAGAGACCGGGGAAGGCGAGAGAGAGAGAGAGACCGGGGACGGGTAGAGAGAGAGAGACCGGGGACGGGAAAGAGAGAGAGAGACCGGGGACGGGGAGAGAGAGAGACCGGGGATGGGGAGAGAGAGAGAGACCGGGGACGGCGAGAGAGAGAGAGAGACCGGGGACAGCGAGAGAGAGAGAGACCGGGAACGTGGAGAGACAGAGAGAGTTCGGGGACGGGGAGAGAGTGAGAGACCGGGGACGGGAAGAGAGAGAGAGATCGGGGACGGGAAGAGAGAGAGAGAGACCAGGGACGGCGAGAGAGAGAGAGTGAGACCGGGGGCGGCGATTGAGAGAGTGAGGCCAAGGACGGCGAGTGCGAGAGAGGACCGGGGACGGGGAGAGAGAGGGAGACCGTGGACGGCGAGAGAGAGAGAGAGACCGGGGACGGGGAGAGAGAGACAGACTGGGGACGGGGAGAGAGAGAGAGGCCGGGGACGGGCAGAGAGAGAGAGAGACCAGGGACGGCGAGAGAGAGAGTGGTAGACCGGGGACGGGGAGAGAGAGAGAGACCGGGGACGGGCAGAGATATTGAGAGAGACCGGGGGCGGCGAGTGAGAGAGAGAGACCGGGGACGGCGAGTGAGAGAGAGACTGGGGACGGGGAGAGAGTGAGAGAGACCGGGGACGGGGAGAGAGCAAGAGACCGTGGACGGCGAGAGAGAGAGAGAGACCGGGGACGGGGAGAGAGAGAGACAGACTGGGGACGGGGAGGGAGAGAGAGACCGGGGACGGGCAGAGAGAGAGAGAGACCAGGGACGGCGAGAGAGAGAGAGGTAGACCGGGGACGGGGAGAGAGAGAGAGACCGGGGACAGGGAGAGAGAGAGAGACCGTGGACGGCGAGAGAGAGAGAGAGACCGGGGACGGGGAGAGAGAGACAGACTGGGGACGGGGAGAGAGAGAGAGACCGGGGACGGGCAGAGAGAGAGAGAGACCAGGGACGGCGAGAGAGAGAGAGGTAGACCGGGGACGGGGAGAGAGAGAGAGACCGGGGACGGGGCAGAGATAGTGAGAGAGACCGGGGATGGCGAGAGAGAGAGAGAGAGACCGGGTAAGGGAAGAGAGAGAGAGAGAGACCGGGGACGGGGAGTGAGAGAGAGAGACCGGGGACGGCGACAGAGTGAGAGACCGGGGACGGCGAGAGAGAGAGAGCCCGGGGACGGCGAGAAAGAGAGAGAGACCGGGGACGGCGAGAGAGAGAGAGACCGGCGACGGCGAGAGAGAGAGAGACCGGGGACAGCGAGAGAGAGACAGAGACCGGGGACGGGGAGAGAGAGAGAGAGAACGGGGACAGCGAGAGAGAGAGAGACCGGGGAAGGGAAGAGAGAGAGAGAGAGACCGGGGACGGGGAGAGAGAGAGAGAGACCGGGGACGGCGAGAGAGAGAGAGACCGGCGACGGCGAGAGAGAGAGAGACCGGGGACGGCGAGAGAGAGACAGAGACCGGGGACGGCGAAAGAGAGAGGAACCAGGGACTGCGAGAGAGAGAGAGAGACCGGGGATGGCGAGAGAGAGAGAGACCGGGGACGGGGAAAGAGAGAGAGACCGGGGACGGGGAGAGAGAGAGAGAGACCGGGGACGGCAAGAGAGAGAGAGACCGGGGACGGCGAGAGAGAGAGAGAGAGACCGGGGACGGCAGAGAGAGAGAGACCCGGGATGGCGAGAGAGAGAGAGACCGGGTACGGGGAGAGAGATCAGATAGTGAGAGAGACCGGGGGCGGCGAGTGAGAGAGAGAGACCGGGGACGGCGAGTGAGAGAGAGACCGGGGACGGGGGAGAGAGAGTGAGAGACCGGGGACGGGGAGAGAGCGAGAGACCGGGGACGGCGAGAAAGAGAGATAGACCGGGGACGGCGAGAGAGAGAGAGACCGGGGAGGGGGAGAGAGAGAGAGAGAGACCAGGGACGGCGAGAGAGAGAGAGACCGGGGAGGGGGAGAGCGAGGGAGAGACCGGGGAAGGGGAGAGATAGAGAGAGACCGGGGAAGGGAAGAGAGAGAGAGAGACCGGGGACGGCGAGAGAGAGAGAGACCGGGGAGGGGGAGAGCGAGGGAGAGACCGGGGAAGGGGAGAGATAGAGAGAGACCGGGGAAGGGAAGAGAGAGAGAGAGACCGGGGACGGGGAGAGAGAGAGAGAGACCAGGGACGGCGACAGAGAGAGAGAACAGGGACGGGGAGAGAGAGAGACCGGGGACAGGGAGAGAGAGAGAGACCGGGGACGGCGAGAGAGAGAGAGAGACCGGGGACTGCGAGAGAGAGAGAGAGAACGGGGACGGCGAGAGAGAGAGAGAGACCGGGGACAGCGAGAGAGAGAGAGAGAGACCGGGGACGGGGAGAGAGAGAGAGAGAGACTGGGGACGGGGAAAGAGAGAGAGACCGGGGACGGGGAGAGAGATGGAGAGAGACCGGGGAAGGGGAGAGATAGAGAGAGACCGGGGAAGGGGAAGAGAGAGAGAGAGAGACCGGGGATGGGGAGAGAGAGAGAGAGACCGGGAATGGCGAGAGAGAGAGAGACCGGCGTCGGCGAGAGAGAGAGAGACCGGGGACGGCGAAAGAGAGAGGAACCAGGGACTGTGAGAGAGAGAGAGAGACCGGGGATGGCGAGAGAGAGAGAGACCGGGGACGGGGAAAGGGAGAGAGACCGGGGACGGGGAGATAGAGAGAGAGACCGGGGACGGCAAGAGAGAGAGAGACCAGGGACGGCGAGAGAGAGAGAGAGAGACCGGGGACGGCAGAGAGAGAGAGACCGGGGATGGCGAGAGAGACAGAGACCGGGTCCGGGGAGAGAGAGAGAGAGAGAGAGACCGGGTAAGGCGAGAGAGAGAGAGACCGGGGATGGCGAGAGAGAGAGAGACCCGGGGATGGGGAGAGAGAGAGAGAGAGACCGGGGATGGCGAGAGAGAGAGAGACCGGGGACGGGGAAAGAGAGAGAGACCGGGGACGGGGGAGAGAGAGAGAGAGACCGGGGACGGCAAGAGAGAGAGAGACCCGGGGACGGGCGAGAGAGAGAGATAGAGACCGGGGGACGGCAGAGAGAGAGAGACCCGGGATGGGCGAGAGAGAGAGAGACCGGGAACGGGGGAGAGAGATCAGATAGTGAGAGAGACCGGGGGCGGCGAGTGAGAGAGAGAGACCGGGGACGGCGAGTGAGAGAGAGACCGGGGACGGGGAGAGAGAGTGAGAGACCCGGGGACGGGGAGAGAGCGAGAGACCGGGGACGGCGAGAAAGAGAGATAGACCGGGGACGGCGAGAGAGAGAGAGACCGGGGAGGGGGGAGAGAGAGAGAGAGAGACCAGGGACGGCGAGAGAGAGAGAGACCGGGGAGGGGGGAGAGCGAGGGAGAGACCGGGGGAAGGGGAGAGATAGAGAGAGACCGGGGAAGGGAAGAGAGAGAGAGAGACCGGGGACGGCGAGAGAGAGAGAGAGACCGGGGAAGGGGAGAGATAGAGAGAGACCGGGAAGGGAAGAGAGAGAGAGAGAGACCGGGACGGGGAGTGAGAGAGAGAGAGACCAGGGACGGTGAGAGAGAGAGAGAACGGGGACGGCGAGAGAGAGAGAGAGAGACCGGGGACAGCGAGAGAGAGAGAGAGACCGGGACGGGGAGAGAGAGAGAGAGAGACCGGGGACGGGCGAGAGAGAGAGAGAGAGAGACCGGGGACGGGGAGAGAGAGAGAGAGACCGGGGACGGCGAGAGAGAGAGAGAGAGACCGGGGACGAGGAGAGAGAGAGAGAGACCGGGGACGGCGAGAGAGAGAGAGAGACCGGGGACAGCGAGAGAGAGAGAGAGACCGGGGACGGGGAGAGAGAGAGAGAGATACTGGGGACGGGGAGAGAGAAAGAGACCGGGGCCGGGGAGAGAGAGAGAGCGAGACCGGGGATGGCGAGAGAGAGAGAGACCGGGTACGTGGAGAGAGAGAGAGAGTTCGGGGACGGGGAGAGAGTGGGAGACCGGGGACGGGAAGAGAGAGAGAGACCGGGGGCGGCGATTGAGAGAGTGAGACCGGGGACGGCGGGTGAGAGAGAGACCGGGGACGGGGAGAGAGAGACAGACTGGGGACGGAAGAGAGAGAGAGACCGTGGACGGCGAGAGAGAGAGAGAGACCGGGGACGGGGAGAGAGAGACAGACTGGGGACGGGGAGAGAGAGAGAGACCGGGGACGGGCAGAGAGAGAGAGAGACCAGGGACGGCGAGAGAGAGAGAGAGACCGGGGGACGGCGAGAGAGAGAGAGAGACCGGGGACAGCGAGAGAGAGAGAGAGACCGGGGACGGGGAGAGAGAGAGAGAGAGACTGGGGACGGGGAGAGAGAAAGAGACCGGGGCCGGGGAGAGAGAGAGAGCGAGACCGGGGACGGCGAGAGAGAGAGAGACCGGGTACGTGGAGAGAGAGAGAGAGTTCGGGGACGGGGAGAGAGTGAGAGACCGGGGACGGGAAGAGAGAGAGAGAGACCAGGGACGGCGAGAGAGAGAGAGTGAGACCGGGGACGGGGAGAGAGAGAGAGAGACCGGGGACGGGGAGAGAGCGAGAGACCGTGGACGGCGAGAGATAGAGAGTCCGGGGACGGCGAGAGAGAGAGAGAGACCGGGGGACGGGGAGAGAGAGAGAGAGAGAGACCGGGGCCGGGGAGAGAGAGAGAGAGAGACTGGGGCCGGGGGGAGAGAGAGAGAGACCGGGGACAGCGAGAGAGAGAGAGACCGGGGACGGCGAGAGAGAGAGAGAGAGACCGGGGACGGCGAGATAGAGAGAGAGACTGGGGCCGGGGGGAGAGAGAGAGAGAGACTGGGGCCGTGGGGAGAGAGAGAGAGACCGGGGACAGCGAGAGAGAGAGAGACCGGGGACGGCGAGAGAGAGAGAGAGAGAGAGACCGGGGACGGCGAGAGAGAGAGAGAGACTGGGGCCGGGGGGAGAGAGAGAGAGAGACTGGGGCCGGGGGGAGAGAGAAAGAGACCAGGACAGCGAGAGAGAGAGAGACCGGCGACGGCGAGAGAGAGAGAGACGGGCGACGGCGAGAGAGAGAGAGACCGGGGACGGCGAGAGATAGACAGAGACCGGGGACGGCGAAAGAGAGAGGCACCAGGGAATGCGTGAGAGAGAGAGAGACCGGGGATGGCGAGAGAGAGAGAGACCGGGGACGGCGAGGAGAGAGGAGAGAGACCGGGGACGGGGAGAGAGAGAGAGAGAGACCAGGGATGGGGAGAGAGAGAGAAAGACCGCGGACGGGGGGAGAGAGAGAGAGAGACCGGCGACGGGGAGAGAGAGAGACCGGCGACGGGGAGAGAGAGAGGGACCGGGGACGGCGAGAGATAGAGAGACCGGGGACGGCGAGAGAGAGAGAGAGACCGGGGACGGGCGAGAGAGAGAGAGAGACCGGGGACGGGGAGAGAGAGACCCGGGGACGGGAAAGAGAGAGAGAGAGACCGGGGGACGGGGAGAGAGAGAGACCGGGGATTGGGAGAGAGAGAGAGACCGGGGACGGCGAGAGAGAGAGATACTGGGGACAGCGATAGAGAGAGAGGACCGGGGACGGGGTGAGAGAGAGAGTGTCAGGGGACGGGGAGAGAGAGAGGACCGGGGACGGCGAGAGAGAGAGAGAGACCCGGGGACGGCGAGAGAGAGAGAGAGAGACCGGGGACGGGGAGAGAGAGAGAGAGACCGGGGACGGCGAGAGAGAGAGAGAGACCGGGGACAGCGAGAGAGAGAGAGAGACCGGGGACGGGGAGAGAGAGAGAGAGATACTGGGGACGGGGAGAGAGAAAGAGACCGGGGCCGGGGAGAGAGAGAGAGCGAGACCGGGGATGGCGAGAGAGAGAGAGACCGGGTACGTGGAGAGAGAGAGAGAGTTCGGGGACGGGGAGAGAGTGGGAGACCGGGGACGGGAAGAGAGAGAGAGACCGGGGGCGGCGATTGAGAGAGTGAGACCGGGGACGGCGGGTGAGAGAGAGACCGGGGACGGGAGAGAGAGAGACAGACTGGGGACGGGGGAGAGAGAGAGAGACCGTGGACGGCGAGAGAGAGAGAGAGACCGGGGACGGGGGAGAGAGAGACAGACTGGGGACGGGGAGAGAGAGAGAGACCGGGGACGGGCAGAGAGAGAGAGAGACCAGGGACGGCGAGAGAGAGAGAGAGGCCGGGGACGGCGAGAGAGAGAGAGAGACCGGGGACAGCGCGAGAGAGAGAGAGAGACCGGGGACGGGGAGAGAGAGAGAGAGAGACTGGGGACGGGGAGAGAGAAAGAGACCGGGGCCGGGGAGAGAGAGGAGAGCGAGACCGGGGACGGCGAGAGAGAGAGAGACCGGGTACGTGGAGAGAGAGAGAGAGTTCGGGGACGGGGAGAGAGTGAGAGACCGGGGACGGAAGAGGAGAGAGAGAGACCAGGGACGGCGAGAGAGAGAGAGTGAGACCGGGGACGGGGAGAGAGAGAGAGAGACCGGGGATGGGGGAGAGAGCGAGAGACCGTGGACGGCGAGAGATAGAGAGACCGGGGACGGCGAGAGAGAGAGAGAGAGACCCGGGGACGGGGAGAGAGAGAGAGAGAGAGACCGGGGCCGGGGAGAGAGAGAGAGAGAGCCTGGGGCCGGGGGGGAGAGAGAGAGAGACCGGGGACAGCGAGAGAAGAGAGAGACCGGGGACGGCGAGAGAGAGAGAGAGAGACCGGGGACGGCGAGATAGAGAGAGAGACTGGGGCCGGGGGGAGAGAGAGAGAGAGACTGGGGCCGGGGGGAGAGAGAGAGAGACCGGGGACAGCGAGAGAGAGAGAGACCGGGGGACGGCGAGAGAGAGAGAGAGAGAGAGGGACCGGGGACGGCGAGAGAGAGAGAGAGACTGGGGCCGGGGGGAGAGAGAGAGAGAGACTGGGGCCGGGGGGAGAGAGAGAGAGACCAGGGACAGCGAGAGAGAGAGAGACCGGCGACGGCGAGAGAGAGAGAGACGGGCGACGGCGAGAGAGAGAGAGACCGGGGGACAGCGAGAGATAGACAGAGACCGGGGACGGCGAAAGAGAGAGGCACCAGGGAATGCGTGAGAGTGAGAGAGACCGGGGATGGCGAGAGAGAGAGAGACCGGGGACGGCGAGAGAGAGAGAGAGACCGGGGACGGGGGAGAGAGAGAGAGAGAGACCAGGGATGGGGAGAGAGAGAGAAAGACCGCGGACGGGGGGGGAGAGAGAGAGAGAGACCGGCGACGGGGAGAGAGAGAGACCGGCGACGGGGAGAGAGAGAGAGACCGGGGACGGCGAGAGATAGAGAGACCGGGGACGGCGAGAGAGAGAGAGAGACCGGGGACGGCGAGAGAGAGAGAGAGACCGGGGACGGGGAGAGAGAGACCGGGGACGGGAAAGAGAGAGAGAGAGACCGGGGACGGGGAGGAGAGAGAGACCGGGGATTGGGAGAGAGAGAGAGACCGGGGACGGCGAGAGAGGAGAGATACTGGGGACAGCGATAGAGAGAGAGACCGGGGACGGGTGAGAGAGAGAGTGTCAGGGGACGGGGAGAGAGAGAGACCGGGGACGGCGAGAGAGAGAGAGAGACCGGGGACAGCGAGAGAGAGAGAGAGACCGGGGGACGGGGAGAGAGAGAGAGAGAGACTGGGGACGGGGAGAGAGAAAGAGACCGGGGCCGGGGAGAGAGAGAGAGCGAGACCGGGGACGGCGAGAGAGAGAGACCGGGTACGTGGAGAGAGAGAGAGAGTTCGGGGACGGGGAGAGAGTGAGAGACCGGGGACGGGAAGAGAGAGAGAGAGACCAGGGACGGCGAGAGAGAGAGAGTGAGACCGGGGGACGGGAGAGAGAGAGAGAGACCGGGGATGGGGAGAGAGCGAGAGACCGTGGACGGCGAGAGATAGAGAGACCGGGGACGGCGAGAGAGAGAGAGAGAGACCGGGGACGGGGAGAGAGAGAGAGAGAGAGACCGGGGCGGGGAGAGAGAGAGAGAGAGACTGGGGCCGGGGGGAGAGAGAGAGAGACCGGGGGACAGCGAGAGAGAGAGAGACCGGGGACGGCGAGAGAGAGAGAGAGAGACCGGGGACGGCGAGATAGAGAGAGAGACTGGGGCCGGGGGGAGAGAGAGAGAGAGACTGGGGGCCGGGGGGGAGAGAGAGAGAGACCGGGGACAGCGAGAGAGAGAGAGACCGGGGACGGCGAGAGAGAGAGAGCGAGAGAGACCGGGGACGGCGAGAGAGAGAGAGAGACTGGGGCCGGGGGGAGAGAGAGAGAGAGACTGGGGCCGGGGGGAGAGAGAGAGAGACCAGGGACAGCGAGAGAGAGAGAGACCGGCGACGGCGAGAGAGAGAGAGACGGGCGACGGCGAGAGAGAGAGAGACCGGGGACGGCGAGAGATAGACAGAGACCGGGGACGGGCAAAGAGAGAGGCACCAGGGAATGCGTGAGAGAGAGAGAGACCGGGGATGGCGAGAGAGAGAGAGACCGGGGACGGCGAGAGAGAGAGAGAGACCGGGGACGGGGAGGAGAGAGAGAGAGAGACCAGGGATGGGGAGAGAGAGAGAAAAGACCGCGGACGGGGGGAGAGAGAGAGAGAGACCGGCGACGGGGAGAGAGACAGACCGGTGACGGGGAGAGAGAGAGAGACCGGGGGACGGCGAGAGATAGAGAGACCGGGGACGGCGAGAGAGAGAGAGAGACCGGGGACGGCGAGAGAGAGAGAGAGACCGGGGACGGGGAGAGAGAGACAGGGGACGGGAAAGAGAGAGAGAGAGAGACCGGGGACGGGGGAGAGAGAGAGACCGGGGATTGGGAGAGAGAGAGAGA
Source organism: Chiloscyllium punctatum (assembly GCF_047496795.1). Classification (NCBI taxonomy): domain Eukaryota; kingdom Metazoa; phylum Chordata; class Chondrichthyes; order Orectolobiformes; family Hemiscylliidae; genus Chiloscyllium; species Chiloscyllium punctatum. The sequence continues at coordinate 84,075 of NW_027310416.1, forward strand.
CCGGGGACGGCGAGAGAGAGAGATACTGGGGACAGCGATAGAGAGAGAGACCGGGGACGGGGTGAGAGAGAGAGTGTCAGGGGACGG